>NW_025745744.1:0-37500 GCF_021184085.1 Oncorhynchus gorbuscha | reverse complement strand
TACATTTAAAAAAAATATAGAATGAAAGTTATGTTAGATATATGGTAAGTTGGTGTGTTTTCATTTTATAAAGCATTTTTAGAAAATAAAAGTCTCACCGTAGCTAACCTGTTTACCACACCCGGTCTCAGGGATGGTTAACTCTGGAAACTCCTTTGGTCTCTACTGAGTTCGGTACATCAGCTTTTAGTCTTGCACCTTATTTGTGGAACAGTCTTCAAAATGTTCTCTAATCTGTTTGTTCTGGTGTCTCTAGGTTCAGAAAGCTGATTGAGGACATTATTACTGATGAATCTGTCCTGGTGTCTCTAGGTTCAGAAAGCTGATTGAGGACATTATTACTGATGAATCTGTCTGTTCTGGTGTCTCTAGGTTCAGAAAGCTGATTGAGGAGTATTTTGGGTATTTATATTGGTTTTCTTTCTGCTTGTATTTTGGTATTTATATTGGTTTTCTTTCTGCTTGTATTTGGGTATTTATATTGGTTTTCTTTCTGCTTGTATTTGGGTATTTATATTGGTTTTCTTTCTGCTTGTAGTTGGGTATTTATATTGGTTTTCTTTCTGCTTGTATTTTGGGTATTTATATTGGTTTTCTTTCTGCTTGTATTTGGGTATTTATATTGGTATTCTGGACCTGATCTACTTCAAGGCTCATCTGTAAAAGAGACATTGGTCTCAGTATTACTCCCTGATCAAATACAGGTTAAATTAAATAAATACATTTGTATTATTATATATATATATTATTATATTATTATAGCTCAAACTCATAAACCACCAAGGAAAAGTTGTGACATATTTTCAAAAACCTGCTGTGGAAAAAAACGTGTTTACGTTGCATAGCATAGGGATGTAGCTCAGCCGCGGAGAAGTTGTAATATAACTGGCAATGCGACTTACGTTCCAAATTACACCCTTTTCTTTTAATAGTGCACTATTTTTAACCGTAAGGATCTGGTTAAAGTGAGCGTGCTAGGAATAGGGTACCATTTGGAACGTCATAACTTCTGACTAAGCAACTCGAGTCACATGTCGCGGCTGTGAGCTGGTCTCTCTAGACGAGTTGACACTTCTTTCCGCCCGCTAAGAGGACGGTGTGAAGTTTTGAGAAGTCACCGAGTACCGGGGGAAGGCGACAGCAAAGGCCATGGCGACCGGAGACAGTGGCGGAGAGAGCCTAGAGTCGTGGCTGAGTGAGTTAGATGACACGGGGAATTATTATATATATATTTTTCTTCAGAGAGTTTGTTTGATGTATGTCTTTATAGTAGTGCGATTGTATATTTTTGTCGTTTGACAATAACTTGTCTTGTGGTTCACATTTGGAAATGTTGCATCTTGAAGTTGTGCGTGACTGAAAGTCGAACCTTAGTCGAGCCAGTTTAATAAACAGGCTTTATGTCTCGTCATTTGTATGAGCGCTTGCAAATATGGCGAGCGATATTTACAGCTGCTGTAACTGTAGTTGAAACTGCCTTGTTGTCGCGCTGCATTGAAGTGGCGTTTTACATCTCATGTTTACTTTGTAGCAAATTCCGCGGAGGGAATTACAGAATAAAAAGTTAAAGTTTGATTGTGAAGGGCATGTTTTATAATGTATGACCAATATGTTAATTTTTAAACGCAACCAAATAGCTCTGAAAGAACAGGAAGTATGAGAAAGAAACATCTTATCAGCCAGTCACGCGCTCATCCAGATGTTTTTTAAAATCTTCTCCTTTCCTTCGACTAACCAACACCCAGCGGTGGAAAAAGTACCCAACTTCTCATACTTGAGTAAAAGATACCTTTTATAGTCCAAGTGAAAGTCACCCAGTAAAATCCTACACGGGTAAAAGTATTTTGGTTTTTAAATATAAGTATCAAATGTAAATGCTAAAATATTATTAAGTATCAAAAGTGAAAGTATAAATCATTTCAAATTCCTTATATTAAAGCAAACCAGACGGGACCATTTAAAAAATAAATATTCGTATTTTTTATATATAAACAATTTACGGCTAGCCAGGGACACGCTCCAATACTCAATACATAATGTACAAACGAAGCATGTGTTTAGTGAGTCCACCAGATCAGATGCAGTAGGGATGACCAGGGATGTTCTCTGGTAAAGACCCTCAGTATTAGTACTTTAAAGTACACCACTGACTACACCCACTACAAGGCACAGTGAGCTTCCGGTTCTAGTTCAATGTTACAACATCTTCATTGTAGAATACACACTTGCAGGGACCTTCCTTTGATCAGACGGATAAACGTTTGTTTTTCTTCTTCTATATTTGTTTCTATTTATATCCCAGGCAGGTCACAGACCCATCTAATGCAACGCTAGGCTGATAGGCTCCTTTCTTTCTCTCTTCTCTCTTTTCTCTCTTCTCTCTTTTCTCTCTCTCTCTCCTTTTCTCTCTCTTTTCTCTTTTCTCTCTTTTCTCTCTCTCCTCTCTTTTCTCTCTCTCTTTTCTCTCTTTCTTTCTCTCTTTTTCTCTCTCCTCTCTCTCTTTTCTCTCTCTCTTTTCTCTCGTTTCTTTCTCTCTCTCCTTTTCTCTCTCCTCTCTCTCTTCTTCTCTCTCTCTTTTATCTCTCTCTCTTTTCTCTCTCCTCTCTCTCTTCCTTCTCTCTCTCTCTCTCTCCTTTTCTCTCTCTTCCTTCTCTCCTCTTTTTTCTCTCCTCTCCTTTCTCTCTCTCTCTTTTCTCTCTCTCTCTTTTCTCTCTCTTTTCTCTCTCCTCTCTCTCTTCCTTCTCTCTCTCTCTTTTCTCTCTCCCTCTCCTCTCCTTTCTCTCTCTTTTCTCTCTCTTTTCTCTCTCCTCTCTCTCTTCCTTCTCTCTCTCTCTTTTCTCTCTCCTTCTCCTCTCCTTTCTCTCTCTTTTCTCTCTCCTCTCTCTCTTCCTTCTCTCTTTTCTCTCTCCCTCTCCTCTCTTTTCTCTCTCTCCTCTCTCTCTCCTTTTCTCTCTCTCTTTTCTCTCTTTTCTTTCTCTCTCTCCTTTCTCTCTTCTCTCTCTCTTTTCTCTCTCTCTCTTTTCTCTCTCCTCTCTCTCTTCCTTCTCTCTCTCTCTTTTCTCTCTCTCTCTCTCCTTTTCTCTCTCTTCCTTCTCTCCTCCTTTTTCTCTCCTCTTTTCTTTCTCTTTTCTCTCTTTTCTCTCTCTCTCTCTCTTTCTCTCTCTTCCTTCTCTCCTCGTTTTTCTCTCCTCTCCTTTCTCTCTCCTCTCTCTCTTCCTTCTCTCTCTCTTTTCTCTCTCTCTCCCTCTCCTCTCCTTTCTCTCTCTCTATTTTCTCTCTCTTTTCTCTCTCCTCTCTCTCTTCCTTCTCTCTCTCTCTTTTCTCTCTCCCTCTCCTCTCCTTTCTCTCTCTCTCTTTTCTCTCTCTTTTCTCTCTCCTCTCTCTCTTCCTTCTCTCTCTCTCTTTTCTCTCTCCCTCTCCTCTTTTTTCTCTCCTCTTTTTTCTCTCTCTCTTTTTTCTCTCTCCTCTCCTTTCTCTCTCTCTCTTTATCTTCTCTCTCTTTCTATCTCTCCTCTCTCTCTCTCTCTCTCTCTCTCTTCTCTCTTCTCTCTCTTCTCTCTCTCTCTCTCAGACAAGTCCTCTCTTCTCTTCTTTCTCTCATCCTCTCTCTCCTCTCTTCTCTCTCTCCTCTCTTTTCTCTCTCTCTCCTCTCTTTTCTCTCTCTCCTCTCTCTCTTTTCTCTCTCTCTCTCCTCTCTCTTTTCTCTCTCTCTCCTCTCTTTTCTCTCTCTCTCCTCTCTTTTCTCTCTCTCCTCTCTTTTCTCTCTCTCTCTCCTCTCTTTTCTCTCTCTCTCTCTTTTCTCTCTCTCCTCTCTTTTCTCTCTCTCCTCTCTTTTCTCTCTCTCCTCTCTTTTCTCTCTCTCCTCTCTTTTCTCTCTCTCTCCCTCTCTTTCTCTCTCTCTCCTCTCTTTTTCTCTCTCTCTCCTCTTTTCTCTCTCTCTCCTCTCTTTTCTCTCTCTCTCCTCTCTTTTCTCTCTCTCCTCTCTTTTCTCTCTCTCCTCTCTTTTCTCTCTCTCCTCTCTTTTCTCTCTCTCTCCTCTCTTTTCTCTCTCTCTCCTCTCTTTTCTCTCTCTCCTCTCTTTTCTCTCTCTCTCTCTTTTCTCTCTCTTCTCTCTCTCCTCTCTTTTCTCTCTCTCCTCTCTTTTCTCTCTCTCCTCTCTTTTCTCTCTCTCTCTCGCCACAGACCCGTCTAACTCAGAAGACAGGTGGGACAGTATCCAGGGCTTCTATGACCAGGTCAACCAGGAGGCTGATGGGTGAGCAAACACTATGGCTGTGTCCCCTGACGGCAGCTTATGACCAGGACAACCTATTATTTATATAGGGAATAGGGTACAGCAGTAGGCTACAGGGATTCTAAATGCACTCTGATTGTACAGCAGTAGGCCACAGGGATTCTAAATGCCCTCTGATTGTATAGCAGTAGACTACAGGGATTCTAAATACCCTCTGATTGTATAGCAGTAGACTACAGGGATTCTAAATGCCCTCTGATTGTATAGCAGTAGACTACAGGGATTCTAAATGCCCTCTGATTGTATAGCAGTAGACTACAGGGATTCTAAATACCCTCTGATTGTATAGCAGTAGACTACAGGGATTCTAAATGCCATCTGATTGTATAGCAGTAGGCTACAGGGATTCTAAATGCCCTCTGATTGTATAGCAGTAGGCTACAGGGATTCTAAATGCCCTCTGATTGTATAGCAGTAGGCTACAGGGATTCTAAATGCCCTCTGATTGTATAGCAGTAGGCCACTGGGATTCCAAATGCACTCTGATTGTATAGCAGTAGGCTACAGGGATTCTAAATGCCCTCTGATTGTATAGCAGTAGGCTACAGGGATTCTAAATGCACTCTGATTGTATAGCAGTAGGCTACAGGGATTCTAAATGCCCTCTGATTGTATAGCAGTAGGCTACAGGGATTCTAAATGCCCTCTGATTGTATAGCAGTAGGCCACAGGGATTCTAAATGCCCTCTGATTGTATAGCAGTAGACTACAGGGATTCTAAATGCCCTCTGATTGTATAGCAGTAGACTACAGGGATTCTAAATGCCCTCTGATTGTATAGCAGTAGACTACAGGGATTCTAAATGCACTCTGATTGTACAGCAGTAGGCTACAGGGATTCTAAATGCCCTCTGATTGTATAGCAGTAGACTACAGGGATTCTAAATGCCCTCTGATTGTATAGCAGTAGACTACAGGGATTCTAAATGCCCTCTGATTGTATAGCAGTAGGCTACAGGGATTCTAAATGCCCTCTGATTGTACAGCAGTAGACTACAGGGATTCTAAATGCCCTCTGATTGTATAGCAGTAGACTACAGGGATTCTAAATGCCCTCTGATTGTATAGCAGTAGGCCACAGGGATTCTAAATGCCCTCTGATTGTATAGCAGTAGGCCACAGGGATTCTAAATGCCCTCTGATTGTATAGCAGTAGGCCACAGGGATTCTAAATGCCCTCTGATTGTATAGCAGTAGACTACAGGGATTCTAAATGCACTCTGATTGTATAGCAGTAGACTACAGGGATTCTAAATGCCCTCTGATTGTATAGCAGTAGGCTACAGGGATTCTAAATGCCCTCTGATTGTATAGCAGTAGGCTACAGGGATTCTAAATGCCTTCTGATTGTATAGCAGTAGACTACAGGGATTCTAAATGCCCTCTGATTGTATAGCAGTAGACTACAGGGATTCTAAATGCCCTCTGATTGTATAGCAGTAGACTACAGGGATTCTAAATGCCCTCTGATTGTATAGCAGTAGACTACAGGGATTCTAAATGCCCTCTGATTGTATAGCAGTAGACTACAGGGATTCTAAATGCACTCTGATTGTACAGCAGTAGACTACAGGGATTCTAAATGCCTTCTGATTGTATAGCAGTAGACTACAGGGATTCTAAATGCCCTCTGATTGTATAGCAGTAGGCTACAGGGATTCTAAATGCCCTCTGATTGTATAGCAGTAGACTACAGGGATTCTAAATGCCCTCTGATTGTATAGCAGTAGACTACAGGGATTCTAAATGCCCTCTGATTGTATAGCAGTAGACTACAGGGATTCTAAATGCCCTCTGATTGTATAGCAGTAGGCTACAGGGATTCTAAATGCCCTCTGATTGTATAGCAGTAGGCTACAGGGATTCTAAATGCCCTCTGATTGTATAGCAGTAGGCTACAGGGATTCTAAATGCCCTCTGATTGTATAGCAGTAGGCCACAGGGATTCTAAATGCACTCTGTTTTTTTTACCAGATATCTTTCATGTTGTATATAATGTAGTATTAGTTTTAGAAAACACTGCTAGTTTATACATCTACTCTCCTATTCCCAGTCCTCAGGTTGCCACTCGTCTCCTGGCCCACAAGATCCAGTCTCCTCAGCAGAGAGAGGCTCTTCAGGCCCTCACAGTAAGATAACACACCATCATATTATTATACTATAGTAATAACTATATAATACTGTTGTAAAACTCCCTCTACATAACAGAAGATCCAGTCTCCTCAGCAGAGAGAGGCTCTGCAGGCCCTCACAGTAAGAGGTTGAAAGATATGAAGGAAATGCATTGTGTGGCTTCTCTTGGCTCTTGTGGGTTCTGTCACGTGAAGGAGCGCCCAGGGTTTCACGCGTTGCTAGTTAGTGAAGCGAGAGAGAGAACTGGAACGAGAGGAGAGAGAGAACTGGAACTAGAGGAGAGAGAGAACTGGAACGAGAGCAGAGAGAGAACTGGAACGAGAGCAGAGAGAGAACTGGAACGAGAGCAGAGAGAGAACTGGAACGAGAGCAGAGAGAGAACTGGAACGAGAGGAGAGAGAGAACTGGAACGAGAGGAGAGAGAGAACTGGAACGAGAGGAGAGAGTTCAGTCTACACACTGTCTGGGGCTGTCTGTCAATGTATGCACCCTGTTCCCTACACACTGACTACACAAAACATTACGAACTCATTAGGAAACTCTTTCCATGACATAGACCAGGTCTGTCCAACCCTCTTCCTGAAGATCTGTAGGTTTTCAGTCCCTCTTCCTGGAGATCTACTGTCCTGTAGGTTTTCAGTCCAACCCTCTTCCTGGAGATCTACTGTCCTGTAGGGTTTCAGTCCAACCCTCTTCCTGGAGATCTACTGTCCTGTGGGTTTTCAGTCCAACCCTCTTCCTGGAGATCTACTGTCCTGTGGGTTTTCTGTCCCTCTTCCTGGAGATCTACTGTCCTGTAGGGTTTCAGTCCAACCCTCTTCCTGGAGATCTACTGTCCTGTGGGTTTTCAGTCCCTCTTCCTGGAGATCTACTGTCCTGTAGGTTTTCAGTCCAACCCTCTGCCAGGAGATCTACTGTCCTGTAGGTTTTCAGTCCAACCCTCTTCCTGGAGATCTACTGTCCTGTAGGTTTTCAGTCCAACCCTCTTCCTGGAGATCTACTGTCCTGTAGGTTTTCAGTCCAACCCTCTTCCTGGAGATCTACTGTCCGCCGATATCTTCACATCTGAGGTGAAAGGTGACAGAGCTAGAGCGTTGTTTGTCAGACCAGGAGACGTCTGAGGGGAAAGGTGACAGAGCTAGAGTGGTGTTTGTCAGACCAGGAGACATCTGAGGTGAAAGGTGACAGAGCTAGAGTGGTGTTAGTCAGACCAGGAGACGTCTGACATGAAAGGTGACAGAGCTAGAGTGGTGTTAGTCAGACCAGGAGACGTCTGAGGTGAAAGGTGACAGAGCTAGAGTGGTGTTTGTCAGACCAGGAGACATCTGAGGTGAAAGGTGACAGAGCTAGAGTGGTGTTAGTCAGACCAGGAGACATCTGAGGTGAAAGGTGACAGAGCTAGAGTGGTGTTAGTCAGACCAGGAGACGTCTGAGGTGAAAGGTGAAAGGTGACAGAGCTAGAGTGGTGTTAGTCAGACCAGGAGACGTCTGAGGTGAAAGGTGAAAGGTGACAGAGCTAGAGTGGTGTTAGTCAGACCAGGAGACGTCTGAGGTGAAAGGTGACAGAGCTAGAGTGGTGTTAGTCAGACCAGGAGACGTCTGAGGTGAAAGGTGACAGAGCTAGAGTGGTGTTAGTCAGACCAGGAGACGTCTGAGGTGAAAGGTGACAGAGCTAGAGCGGTGTTAGTCAGACCAGGAGACGTCTGAGGTGAAAGGTGACAGAGCTAGAGCGGTGTTAGTCAGACCAGGAGACGTCTGAGGTGAAAGGTGAAAGGTGACAGAGCTAGAGTGGTGTTAGTCAGACCAGGAGACATCTGAGGTGAAAGGTGACAGAGCTAGAGTGGTGTTAGTCATACCAGGAGACGTCTAAGGTGAAAGGTGACAGAGCTAGAGTGGTGTTAGTCAGACCAGGAGACGTCTGAGGTGAAAGGTGAAAGGTGACAGAGCTAGAGTGGTGTTAGTCAGACCAGGAGACGTCTGAGGTGAAAGGTGACAGAGCTAGAGTGGTGTTTGTCAGACCAGGAGACATCTGAGGTGAAAGGTGACAGAGCTAGAGTGGTGTTAGTCAGACCAGGAGACGTCTGAGGTGAAAGGTGACAGAGCTAGAGTGGTGTTAGTCAGACCAGGAGACATCTGAGGTGAAAGGTGACAGAGCTAGAGTGGTGTTAGTCAGACCAGGAGACGTCTGAGGTGAAAGGTGGCAGAGCTAGAGTGGTGTTAGTCAGACCAGGAGACATCTGAGGTGAAAGGTGACAGAGCTAGAGTGGTGTTAGTCAGACCAGGAGACATCTGAGGTGAAAGGTGACAGAGCTAGAGTGGTGTTAGTCAGACCAGGAGACATCTGAGGTGAAAGGTGAAAGGTGACAGAGCTAGAGCGGTGTTAGTCAGACCAGGAGACGTCTGAGGTGAAAGGTGAAAGGTGACAGAGCTAGAGCGGTGTTAGTCAGACCAGGAGACATCTGAGGTGAAAGGTGAAAGGTGACAGAGCTAGAGTGGTGTTAGTCAGACCAGGAGACATCTGAGGTGAAAGGTGACAGAGCTAGAGTGGTGTTAGTCAGACCAGGAGACATCTGAGGTGAAAGGTGAAAGGTGACAGAGCTAGAGTGGTGTTAGTCAGACCAGGAGACGTCTGAGGTGAAAGGTGAAAGGTGACAGAGCTAGAGCGGTGTTAGTCAGACCAGGAGACATCTGAGGTGAAAGGTGAAAGGTGACAGAGCTAGAGTGGTGTTAGTCAGACCAGGAGACGTCTGAGGTGAAAGGTGAAAGGTGACAGAGCTAGAGTGGTGTTAGTCAGACCAGGAGACGTCTGAGGTGAAAGGTGAAAGGTGACAGAGCTAGAGTGGTGTTAGTCAGACCAGGAGACGTCTGAGGTGAAAGGTGACAGAGCTAGAGTGGTGTTAGTCAGACAAGGAGACGTCTGAGGTGAAAGGTGACAGAGCTAGAGTGGTGTTAGTCAGACCAGGAGACGTCTGAGGTGAAAGGTGACAGAGCTAGAGCGGTGTTAGTCAGACCAGGAGACGTCTGAGGTGAAAGGTGACAGAGCTAGAGTGGTGTTTGTCAGACCAGGAGACATCTGAGGTGAAAGGTGACAGAGCTAGAGTGGTGTTAGTCAGACCAGGAGACGTCTGAGGTGAAAGGTGAAAGGTGACAGAGCTAGAGTGGTGTTAGTCAGACCAGGAGACGTCTGAGGTGAAAGGTGACAGAGCTAGAGTGGTGTTAGTCAGACCAGGAGACATCTGAGGTGAAAGGTGAAAGGTGACAGAGCTAGAGTGGTGTTAGTCAGACCAGGAGACGTCTAAGGTGAAAGGTGACAGAGCTAGAGTGGTGTTAGTCAGACCAGGAGACGTCTGAGGTGAAAGGTGACAGAGCTAGAGTGGTGTTAGTCAGACCAGGAGACATCTGAGGTGAAAGGTGACAGAGCTAGAGTGGTGTTAGTCAGACCAGGAGACGTCTGACGTGAAAGGTGACAGAGCTAGAGTGGTGTTAGTCAGACCAGGAGACATCTGAGGTGAAAGGTGACAGAGCTAGAGTGGTGTTAGTCATACCAGGAGACATCTGAGGTGAAAGGTGACAGAGCTAGAGTGGTGTTTGTCAGACCAGGAGACATCTGAGGTGAAAGGTGACAGAGCTAGAGTGGTGTTAGTCAGACCAGGAGACATCTGAGGTGAAAGGTGAAAGGTGACAGAGCTAGAGTGGTGTTAGTCAGACCAGGAGACGTCTGAGGTGAAAGGTGACAGAGATAGAGTGGTGTTAGTCAGACCAGGAGACATCTGAGGTGAAAGGTGAAAGGTGACAGAGCTAGAGTGGTGTTAGTCAGACCAGGAGACATCTGAGGTGAAAGGTGACAGAGCTAGAGTGGTGTTAGTCAGACCAGGAGACATCTGAGGTGAAAGGTGACAGAGCTAGAGTGGTGTTAGTCAGACCAGGAGACGTCTGAGGTGAAAGGTGACAGAGCTAGAGTGGTGTTAGTCAGACCAGGAGACATCTGAGGTGAAAGGTGACAGAGCTAGAGTGGTGTTAGTCATACCAGGAGACATCTGAGGTGAAAGGTGACAGAGCTAGAGTGGTGTTTGTCAGACCAGGAGACATCTGAGGTGAAAGGTGACAGAGCTAGAGTGGTGTTAGTCAGACCAGGAGACATCTGAGGTGAAAGGTGACAGAGCTAGAGTGGTGTTAGTCATACCAGGAGACGTCTAAGGTGAAAGGTGACAGAGCTAGAGTGGTGTTAGTCAGACCAGGAGACGTCTGAGGTGAAAGGTGACAGAGCTAGAGTGGTGTTAGTCAGACCAGGAGACGTCTGAGGTGAAAGGTGAAAGGTGACAGAGCTAGAGTGGTGTTAGTCAGACCAGGAGACATCTGAGGTGAAAGGTGACAGAGCTAGAGTGGTGTTAGTCAGACCAGGAAACATCTGAGGTGAAAGGTGACAGCTAGAGTGGTGTTAGTCAGACCAGGAGACATCTGAGGTGAAAGGTGACAGAGCTAGAGTGGTGTTAGTCAGACCAGGAGACATCTGAGGTGAAAGGTGACAGAGCTAGAGTGGTGTTAGTCATACCAGGAGACGTCTAAGGTGAAAGGTGACAGAGCTAGAGTGGTGTTAGTCAGACCAGGAGACGTCTGAGGTGAAAGGTGAAAGGTGACAGAGCTAGAGCGGTGTTAGTCAGACCAGGAGACATCTGAGGTGAAAGGTGACAGAGCTAGAGCGGTGTTAGTCAGACCAGGAGACGTCTGAGGTGAAAGGTGAAAGGTGACAGAGCTAGAGTGGTGTTAGTCAGACCAGGAGACATCTGAGGTGAAAGGTGACAGAGCTAGAGTGGTGTTAGTCATACCAGGAGACGTCTAAGGTGAAAGGTGACAGAGCTAGAGTGGTGTTAGTCAGACCAGGAGACGTCTGAGGTGAAAGGTGAAAGGTGACAGAGCTAGAGTGGTGTTAGTCAGACCAGGAGACGTCTGAGGTGAAAGGTGAAAGGTGACAGAGCTAGAGGGGTGTTAGTCAGACCAGGAGACGTCTGAGGTGAAAGGTGACAGAGCTAGAGCGGTGTTAGTCAGACCAGGAGACATCTGAGGTGAAAGGTGACAGAGCTAGAGTGGTGTTAGTCAGACCAGGAGACGTCTGAGGTGAAAGGTGAAAGGTGACAGAGCTAGAGTGGTGTTAGTCAGACCAGGATACGTCTGAGGTGAAAGGTGACAGAGCTAGAGTGGTGTTAGTCAGACCAGGAGACGTCTGAGGTGAAAGGTGAAAGGTGACAGAGCTAGAGGGGTGATAGTCAGACCAGGAGACGTCTGAGGTGAAAGGTGACAGAGCTAGAGCGGTGTTAGTCAGACCAGGAGACTTCTGAGGTGAAAGGTGAAAGGTGACAGAGCTAGAGTGGTGTTAGTCAGACCAGGAGACGTCTGAGGTGAAAGGTGAAAGGTGACAGAGCTAGAGCGGTGTTAGTCAGACCAGGAGACATCTGAGGTGAAAGGTGAAAGGTGACAGAGCTAGAGTGGTGTTAGTCAGACCAGGAGACGTCTGAGGTGAAAGGTGACAGAGCTAGAGTGGTGTTAGTCAGACCAGGAGACGTCTGAGGTGAAAGGTGACAGAGCTAGAGTGGTGTTAGTCAGACCAGGAGACGTCTGAGGTGAAAGGTGAAAGGTGACAGAGCTAGAGCGGTGTTAGTCAGACCAGGAGACGTCTGAGGTGAAAGGTGACAGAGCTAGAGTGGTGTTAGTCAGACCAGGAGACGTCTGAGGTGAAAGGTGACAGAGCTAGAGTGGTGTTAGTCAGACCAGGAGACGTCTGAGGTGAAAGGTGACAGAGCTAAAGTGGTGTTAGTCAGACCAGGAGACGTCTGAGGTGAAAGGTGAAAGGTGACAGAGCTAGAGTGGTGTTAGTCAGACCAGGAGACGTCTGAGGTGAAAGGTGAAAGGTGACAGAGCTAGAGTGGTGTTAGTCAGACCAGGAGACATCTGAGGTGAAAGGTGACAGAGCTAGAGTGGTGTTAGTCAGACCAGGAGACATCTGAGGTGAAAGGTGACAGAGCTAGAGCGGTGTTAGTCAGACCAGGAGACATCTGAGGTGAAAGGTGACAGAGCTAGAGTGGTGTTAGTCAGACCAGGAGACGTCTGAGGTGAAAGGTGAAAGGTGACAGAGCTAGAGCGGTGTTAGTCAGACCAGGAGACGTCTGAGGTGAAAGGTGACAGAGCTAGAGTGGTGTTAGTTAGACCAGGAGACGTCTGAGGTGAAAGGTGACAGAGCTAGAGTGGTGTTAGTCAGACCAGGAGACGTCTGAGGTGAAAGGTGACAGAGCTAGAGCGGTGTTAGTCAGACCAGGAGACGTCTGAGGTGAAAGGTGACAGAGCTAGAGTGGTGTTAGTCAGACCAGGAGACGTCTGAGGTGAAAGGTGACAGAGCTAGAGTGGTGTTAGTCAGACCAGGAGACGTCTGAGGTGAAAGGTGACATAGCTAGAGTGGTGTTAGTCAGACCAGGAGACGTCTGAGGTGAAAGGTGAAAGGTGACAGAGCTAGAGTGGTGTTAGTCAGACCAGGAGACATCTGAGGTGAAAGGTGACAGAGCTAGAGTGGTGTTAGTCAGACCAGGAGACGTCTGAGGTGAAAGGTGAAAGGTGACAGAGCTAGAGCGGTGTTAGTCAGACCAGGAGACATCTGAGGTGAAAGGTGACAGAGGTAGAGCGGTGTTAGTCAGACCAGGAGACGTCTGAGGTGAAAGGTGAAAGGTGACAGAGCTAGAGTGGTGTTAGTCAGACCAGGAGACATCTGAGGTGAAAGGTGACAGAGCTAGAGCGGTGTTAGTCATACCAGGAGACGTCTGAGGTGAAAGGTGACAGAGCTAGAGCGGTGTTAGTCAGACCAGGAGACGTCTGAGGTGAAAGGTGACAGAGCTAGAGTGGTGTTAGTCAGACCAGGAGACGTCTGAGGTGAAAGGTGACAGAGCTAGAGCGGTGTTAGTCAGACCAGGAGACGTCTGAGGTGAAAGGTGACAGAGCTAGAGCGGTGTTAGTCAGACCAGGAGACATCTGAGGTGAAAGGTGACAGAGCTAGAGCGGTGTTAGTCAGACCAGGAGACGTCTGAGGTGAAAGGTGAAAGGTGACAGAGCTAGAGTGGTGTTAGTTAGACCAGGAGACGTCTGAGGTGAAAGGTGACAGAGCTAGAGTGGTGTTAGTCAGACCAGGAGACGTCTGAGGTGAAAGGTGACAGAGCTAGAGCGGTGTTAGTCAGACCAGGAGACGTCTGAGGTGAAAGGTGACAGAGCTAGAGTGGTGTTAGTCAGACCAGGAGACGTCTGAGGTGAAAGGTGACAGAGCTAGAGTGGTGTTAGTCAGACCAGGAGACGTCTGAGGTGAAAGGTGACATAGCTAGAGTGGTGTTAGTCAGACCAGGAGACGTCTGAGGTGAAAGGTGAAAGGTGACAGAGCTAGAGTGGTGTTAGTCAGACCAGGAGACATCTGAGGTGAAAGGTGACAGAGCTAGAGTGGTGTTAGTCAGACCAGGAGACGTCTGAGGTGAAAGGTGAAAGGTGACAGAGCTAGAGCGGTGTTAGTCAGACCAGGAGACATCTGAGGTGAAAGGTGACAGAGGTAGAGCGGTGTTAGTCAGACCAGGAGACGTCTGAGGTGAAAGGTGAAAGGTGACAGAGCTAGAGTGGTGTTAGTCAGACCAGGAGACATCTGAGGTGAAAGGTGACAGAGCTAGAGCGGTGTTAGTCATACCAGGAGACGTCTGAGGTGAAAGGTGACAGAGCTAGAGCGGTGTTAGTCAGACCAGGAGACGTCTGAGGTGAAAGGTGACAGAGCTAGAGTGGTGTTAGTCAGACCAGGAGACGTCTGAGGTGAAAGGTGACAGAGCTAGAGTGGTGTTAGTCAGACCAGGAGACGTCTGATGTGAAAGGTGACAGAGCTAGAGCGGTGTTAGTCAGACCAGGAGACATCTGAGGTGAAAGGTGACAGAGCTAGAGCGGTGTTAGTCAGACCAGGAGACGTCTGAGGTGAAAGGTGAAAGGTGACAGAGCTAGAGTGGTGTTAGTCAGACCAGGAGACATCTGAGGTGAAAGGTGACAGAGCTAGAGTGGTGTTAGTCATACCAGGAGACGTCTGAGGTGAAAGGTGAAAGGTGACAGAGCTAGAGCGGTGTTAGTCAGACCAGGAGACGTCTGAGGTGAAAGGTGACAGAGCTAGAGTGGTGTTAGTCAGACCAGGAGACGTCTGAGGTGAAAGGTGACAGAGCTAGAGTGGTGTTAGTCAGACCAGGAGACGTCTGAGGCGAAAGGTGAAAGGTGACAGAGCTAGAGCGGTGTTAGTCAGACCAGGAGACGTCTGAGGTGAAAGGTGACAGAGCTAGAGTGGTGTTAGTCAGACCAGGAGACGTCTGAGGTGAAAGGTGACAGAGCTAGAGTGGTGTTAGTCAGACCAGGAGACGTCTGAGGTGAAAGGTGACAGAGCTAGAGCGGTGTTAGTCAGACCAGGAGACATCTGAGGTGAAAGGTGAAAGGTGACAGAGTTGGAGTGGTGTTAGTCAGACCAGGAGACGTCTGAGGTGAAAGGTGACAGAGCTAGAGTGGTGTTAGTCAGACCAGGAGACGTCTGAGGTGAAAGGTGACAGAGCTAGAGTGGTGTTAGTCAGACCAGGAGACGTCTG
Organism: Oncorhynchus gorbuscha; assembly: GCF_021184085.1. Taxonomy (NCBI): domain Eukaryota; kingdom Metazoa; phylum Chordata; class Actinopteri; order Salmoniformes; family Salmonidae; genus Oncorhynchus; species Oncorhynchus gorbuscha. Next base: position 22,440 of record NW_025745744.1, on the reverse strand, counting down.
AGGTGAAAGGTGAAAGGTGACAGAGCTAGAGTGGTGTTAGTCAGACCAGGAGACGTCTGAGGTGAAAGGTGAAAGGTGACAGAACTAGAGTGGTGTTAGTCAGACCAGGAGACGTCTGAGGTGAAAGGTGACAGAGCTAGAGTGGTGTTAGTCAGACCAGGAGACGTCTGAGGTGAAAGGTGACAGAGCTAGAGTGGTGTTAGTCATACCAGGAGACATCTGAGGTGAAAGGTGACAGAGCTAGAGTGGTGTTTGTCAGACCAGGAGACATCTGAGGTGAAAGGTGACAGAGCTAGAGTGGTGTTAGTCAGACCAGGAGACATCTGAGGTGAAAGGTGAAAGGTGACAGAGCTAGAGTGGTGTTAGTCAGACCAGGAGACGTCTGAGGTGAAAGGTGACAGAGCTAGAGTGGTGTTAGTCAGACCAGGAGACATCTGAGGTGAAAGGTGAAAGGTGACAGAGCTAGAGTGGTGTTAGTCAGACCAGGAGACATCTGAGGTGAAAGGTGACAGAGCTAGAGTGGTGTTAGTCAGACCAGGAGACATCTGAGGTGAAAGGTGACAGAGCTAGAGTGGTGTTAGTCAGACCAGGAGACGTCTGAGGTGAAAGGTGACAGAGCTAGAGTGGTGTTAGTCAGACCAGGAGACATCTGAGGTGAAAGGTGACAGAGCTAGAGTGGTGTTAGTCATACCAGGAGACATCTGAGGTGAAAGGTGACAGAGCTAGAGTGGTGTTTGTCAGACCAGGAGACATCTGAGGTGAAAGGTGACAGAGCTAGAGTGGTGTTAGTCAGACCAGGAGACATCTGAGGTGAAAGGTGACAGAGCTAGAGTGGTGTTAGTCATACCAGGAGACGTCTAAGGTGAAAGGTGACAGAGCTAGAGTGGTGTTAGTCAGACCAGGAGACGTCTGAGGTGAAAGGTGACAGAGCTAGAGTGGTGTTAGTCAGACCAGGAGACGTCTGAGGTGAAAGGTGAAAGGTGACAGAGCTAGAGTGGTGTTAGTCAGACCAGGAGACATCTGAGGTGAAAGGTGACAGAGCTAGAGTGGTGTTAGTCAGACCAGGAAACATCTGAGGTGAAAGGTGACAGAGCTAGAGTGGTGTTAGTCAGACCAGGAGACATCTGAGGTGAAAGGTGACAGAGCTAGAGTGGTGTTAGTCAGACCAGGAGACATCTGAGGTGAAAGGTGACAGAGCTAGAGTGGTGTTAGTCATACCAGGAGACGTCTAAGGTGAAAGGTGACAGAGCTAGAGTGGTGTTAGTCAGACCAGGAGACGTCTGAGGTGAAAGGTGAAAGGTGACAGAGCTAGAGCGGTGTTAGTCAGACCAGGAGACATCTGAGGTGAAAGGTGACAGAGCTAGAGTGGTGTTAGTCAGACCAGGAGACGTCTGAGGTGAAAGGTGAAAGGTGACAGAGCTAGAGTGGTGTTAGTCAGACCAGGAGACGTCTGAGGTGAAAGGTGAAAGGTGACAGAGCTAGAGGGGTGTTAGTCAGACCAGGAGACGTCTGAGGTGAAAGGTGACAGAGCTAGAGCGGTGTTAGTCAGACCAGGAGACATCTGAGGTGAAAGGTGACAGAGCTAGAGTGGTGTTAGTCAGACCAGGAGACGTCTGAGGTGAAAGGTGAAAGGTGACAGAGCTAGAGTGGTGTTAGTCAGACCAGGATACGTCTGAGGTGAAAGGTGAAAGGTGACAGAGCTAGAGTGGTGTTAGTCAGACCAGGAGACGTCTGAGGTGAAAGGTGAAAGGTGACAGAGCTAGAGGGGTGATAGTCAGACCAGGAGACGTCTGAGGTGAAAGGTGACAGAGCTAGAGCGGTGTTAGTCAGACCAGGAGACTTCTGAGGTGAAAGGTGAAAGGTGACAGAGCTAGAGTGGTGTTAGTCAGACCAGGAGACGTCTGAGGTGAAAGGTGAAAGGTGACAGAGCTAGAGCGGTGTTAGTCAGACCAGGAGACATCTGAGGTGAAAGGTGAAAGGTGACAGAGCTAGAGTGGTGTTAGTCAGACCAGGAGACGTCTGAGGTGAAAGGTGACAGAGCTAGAGTGGTGTTAGTCAGACCAGGAGACGTCTGAGGTGAAAGGTGACAGAGCTAGAGTGGTGTTAGTCAGACCAGGAGACGTCTGAGGTGAAAGGTGACAGAGCTAGAGTGGTGTTAGTCAGACCAGGAGACGTCTGAGGTGAAAGGTGACAGAGCTAGAGTGGTGTTAGTCAGACCAGGAGACGTCTGAGGTGAAAGGTGACAGAGCTAAAGTGGTGTTAGTCAGACCAGGAGACGTCTGAGGTGAAAGGTGAAAGGTGACAGAGCTAGAGTGGTGTTAGTCAGACCAGGAGACGTCTGAGGTGAAAGGTGAAAGGTGACAGAGCTAGAGTGGTGTTAGTCAGACCAGGAGACATCTGAGGTGAAAGGTGACAGAGCTAGAGTGGTGTTAGTCAGACCAGGAGACATCTGAGGTGAAAGGTGAAAGGTGACAGAGCTAGAGTGGTGTTTGTCAGACCAGGAGACATCTGAGGTGAAAGGTGACAGAGCTAGAGTGGTGTTAGTCAGACCAGGAGACATCTGAGGTGAAAGGTGACAGAGCTAGAGCGGTGTTAGTCAGACCAGGAGACATCTGAGGTGAAAGGTGACAGAGCTAGAGTGGTGTTAGTCAGACCAGGAGACGTCTGAGGTGAAAGGTGAAAGGTGACAGAGCTAGAGCGGTGTTAGTCAGACCAGGAGACGTCTGAGGTGAAAGGTGACAGAGCTAGAGTGGTGTTAGTTAGACCAGGAGACGTCTGAGGTGAAAGGTGACAGAGCTAGAGCGGTGTTAGTCAGACCAGGAGACGTCTGAGGTGAAAGGTGACAGAGCTAGAGCGGTGTTAGTCAGACCAGGAGACGTCTGAGGTGAAAGGTGACAGAGCTAGAGTGGTGTTAGTCAGACCAGGAGACGTCTGAGGTGAAAGGTGACAGAGCTAGAGTGGTGTTAGTCAGACCAGGAGACGTCTGAGGTGAAAGGTGAAAGGTGACAGAGCTAGAGGGGTGATAGTCAGACCAGGAGACGTCTGAGGTGAAAGGTGACATAGCTAGAGTGGTGTTAGTCAGACCAGGAGACGTCTGAGGTGAAAGGTGAAAGGTGACAGAGCTAGAGTGGTGTTAGTCAGACCAGGAGACATCTGAGGTGAAAGGTGACAGAGCTAGAGTGGTGTTAGTCAGACCAGGAGACGTCTGAGGTGAAAGGTGAAAGGTGACAGAGCTAGAGCGGTGTTAGTCAGACCAGGAGACATCTGAGGTGAAAGGTGACAGAGCTAGAGCGGTGTTAGTCATACCAGGAGACGTCTGAGGTGAAAGGTGACAGAGCTAGAGCGGTGTTAGTCAGACCAGGAGACGTCTGAGGTGAAAGGTGACAGAGCTAGAGTGGTGTTAGTCAGACCAGGAGACGTCTGAGGTGAAAGGTGACAGAGCTAGAGTGGTGTTAGTCAGACCAGGAGACGTCTGAGGTGAAAGGTGACAGAGCTAGAGCGGTGTTAGTCAGACCAGGAGACATCTGAGGTGAAAGGTGACAGAGCTAGAGCGGTGTTAGTCAGACCAGGAGACGTCTGAGGTGAAAGGTGACAGAGCTAGAGTGGTGTTAGTCAGACCAGGAGACGTCTGAGGCGAAAGGTGAAAGGTGACAGAGCTAGAGCGGTGTTAGTCAGACCAGGAGACGTCTGAGGTGAAAGGTGACAGAGCTAGAGTGGTGTTAGTCAGACCAGGAGACGTCTGAGGTGAAAGGTGACAGAGCTAGAGTGGTGTTAGTCAGACCAGGAGACGTCTGAGGTGAAAGGTGACAGAGCTAGAGTGGTGTTAGTCAGACCAGGAGACGTCTGAGGTGAAAGGTGAAAGGTGACAGAGCTAGAGTGGTGTTAGTCAGACCAGGAGACGTCTGAGGTGAAAGGTGAAAGGTGACAGAGCTAGAGTGGTGTTAGTCAGACCAGGAGACATCTGAGGTGAAAGGTGACAGAGCTAGAGTGGTGTTAGTCAGACCAGGAGACATCTGAGGTGAAAGGTGACAGAGCTAGAGCGGTGTTAGTCAGACCAGGAGACATCTGAGGTGAAAGGTGAAAGGTGACAGAGTTGGAGTGGTGTTAGTCAGACCAGGAGACGTCTGAGGTGAAAGGTGACAGAGCTAGAGTGGTGTTAGTCAGACCAGGAGACGTCTGAGGTGAAAGGTGACAGAGATAGAGTGGTGTTAGTCAGACCAGGAGACGTCTGAGGTGAAAGGTGACAGAGCTAGAGTGGTGTTAGTCAGACCAGGAGACATCTGAGGTGAAAGGTGACAGAGCTAGAGTGGTGTTAGTCAGACCAGGAGACGTCTGAGGTGAAAGGTGACAGAGCTAGAGTGGTGTTAGTCAGACCAGGAGACGTCTGAGGTGAAAGGTGACAGAGCTAGAGTGGTGTTAGTCAGACCAGGAGACGTCTGAGGTGAAAGGTGACAGAACTAGAGTGGTGTTAGTCAGACCAGGAGACGTCTGAGGTGAAAGGTGACAGAGCTAGAGTGGTGTTAGTCAGACCAGGAGACGTCTGAGGTGAAAGGTGACAGAGCTAGAGTGGTGTTAGTCAGACCAGGAGACGTCTGAGGTGAAAGGTGACAGAGCTAGAGTGGTGTTAGTCAGACCAGGAGACGTCTGAGGTGAAAGGTGACAGAGCTAGAGTGGTGTTAGTCAGACCAGGAGACGTCTGAGGTGAAAGGTGGCAGAGCTAGAGTGGTGTTAGTCAGACCAGGAGACGTCTGAGGTGAAAGGTGAAAGGTGACAGAGCTAGAGTGGTGTTAGTCAGACCAGGAGACGTCTGAGGTGAAAGGTGAAAGGTGACAGAGCTAGAGTGGTGTTAGTCAGACCAGGAGACATCTGAGGTGAAAGGTGACAGAGCTAGAGTGGTGTTAGTCAGACCAGGAGACGTCTGAGGTGAAAGGTGACAGAGCTAGTGTGGTGTTAGTCAGACCAGGAGACGTCTGAGGTGAAAGGTGAAAGGTGACAGAGCTAGAGTGGTGTTAGTCAGACCAGGAGACGTCTGAGGTGAAAGGTGACAGAGCTAGAGTGGTGTTAGTCAGACCAGGAGACGTCTGAGGTGAAAGGTGACAGAGATAGAGTGGTGTTAGTCAGACCAGGAGACGTCTGAGGTGAAAGGTGACAGAGCTAGAGTGGTGTTAGTCAGACCAGGAGACATCTGAGGTGAAAGGTGACAGAGCTAGAGTGGTGTTAGTCAGACCAGGAGACGTCTGAGGTGAAAGGTGACAGAGCTAGAGTGGTGTTAGTCAGACCAGGAGACGTCTGAGGTGAAAGGTGACAGAGCTAGAGTGGTGTTAGTCAGACCAGGAGACGTCTGAGGTGAAAGGTGAAAGGTGACAGAGCTAGAGTGGTGTTAGTCAGACCAGGAGACATCTGAGGTGAAAGGTGACAGAGCTAGAGCGGTGTTAGTCAGACCAGGAGACATCTGAGGTGAAAGGTGAAAGGTGACAGAGTTGGAGTGGTGTTAGTCAGACCAGGAGACGTCTGAGGTGAAAGGTGACAGAGCTAGAGTGGTGTTAGTCAGACCAGGAGACGTCTGAGGTGAAAGGTGAAAGGTGACAGAGCTAGAGTGGTGTTAGTCAGACCAGGAGACGTCTGAGGTGAAAGGTGACAGAGCTAGAGTGGTGTTAGTCAGACCAGGAGACGTCTGAGGTGAAAGGTGACAGAGATAGAGTGGTGTTAGTCAGACCAGGAGACGTCTGAGGTGAAAGGTGACAGAGCTAGAGTGGTGTTAGTCAGACCAGGAGACATCTGAGGTGAAAGGTGACAGAGCTAGAGTGGTGTTAGTCAGACCAGGAGACGTCTGAGGTGAAAGGTGACAGAGCTAGAGTGGTGTTAGTCAGACCAGGAGACGTCTGAGGTGAAAGGTGACAGAGCTAGAGTGGTGTTAGTCAGACCAGGAGACGTCTGAGGTGAAAGGTGACAGAGCTAGAGTGGTGTTAGTCAGACCAGGAGACGTCTGAGGTGAAAGGTGAAAGGTGACAGAGCTAGAGTGGTGTTAGTCAGACCAGGAGACGTCTGAGGTGAAAGGTGACAGAGCTAGAGTGGTGTTAGTCAGACCAGGAGACATCTGAGGTGAAAGGTGAAAGGTGACAGAGCTAGAGTGGTGTTAGTCAGACCAGGAGACGTCTGAGGTGAAAGGTGACAGAGCTAGAGCGGTGTTAGTCAGACCAGGAGACGTCTGAGGTGAAAGGTGACAGAGCTAGAGCGGTGTTAGTCAGAGCAGGAGACGTCTGAGGTGAACGGTGACAGAGCTAGAGTGGTGTTAGTCAGACCAGGAGACGTCTGAGGTGAAAGGTGACAGAGCTAGAGTGGTGTTAGTCAGACCAGGAGACGTCTGAGGTGAAAGGTGAAAGGTGACAGAGCTAGAGTGGTGTTAGTCAGACCAGGAGACGTCTGAGGTGAAAGGTGAAAGGTGACAGAGCTAGAGGGGTGTTAGTCAGACCAGGAGACGTCTGAGGTGAAAGGTGAAAGGTGACAGAGCTAGAGCGGTGTTAGTCAGACCAGGAGACATTTGAGGTGAAAGGTGAAAGGTGACAGAGCTAGAGCAGTGTTAGTCAGACCAGGAGACGTCTGAGGTGAAAGGTGACAGAGCTAGAGCGGTGTTAGTCAGACCAGGAGACGTCTGAGGTGAAAGGTGACAGAGCTAGAGCGGTGTTAGTCAGACCAGGAGACGTCTGAGGTGAAAGGTGACGGAGCTAGAGTGGTGTTAGTCAGAGCAGGAGACGTCTGAGGTGAAAGGTGACAGAGCTAGAGCGGTGTTAGTCAGACCAGGAGACGTCTGAGGTGAAAGGTGACAGAGCTAGAGTGGTGTTAGTCAGACCAGGAGACGTCTGAGGTGAAAGGTGACAGAGCTAGAGTGGTGTTAGTCAGACCAGGAGACGTCTGAGGTGAAAGGTGAAAGGTGACAGAGCTAGAGTGGTGTTAGTCAGACCAGGAGACGTCTGAGGTGAAAGGTGACAGAGCTAGAGTGGTGTTAGTCAGACCAGGAGACATCTGAGGTGAAAGGTGACAGAGCTAGAGTGGTGTTAGTCAGACCAGGAGACGTCTGAGGTGAAAGGTGAAAGGTGACAGAGCTAGAGCGGTGTTAGTCAGAGCAGGAGACGTCTGAGGTGAAAGGTGACAGAGCTAGAGTGGTGTTAGTCAGACCAGGAGACGTCTGAGGTGAAAGGTGAAAGGTGACAGAGCTAGAGTGGTGTTAGTCAGACCAGGAGACGTCTGAGGTGAAGGTGAAAGGTGACAGAGCTAGAGTGGTGTTAGTCAGACCAGGAGACGTCTGAGGTGAAAGGTGACAGAGCTAGAGTGGTGTTAGTCAGACCAGGAGACATCTGAGGTGAAAGGTGAAAGGTGACAGAGCTAGAGTGGTGTTAGTCAGACCAGGAGACGTCTGAGGTGAAAGGTGACAGAGCTAGAGTGGTGTTAGTCAGACCAGGAGACATGAAAGGTGACAGAGCTAGAGTGGTGTTAGTCAGACCAGGAGACATCTGAGGTGAAAGGTGACAGAGCTAGAGCGGTGTTTGTCAGACCAGGAGACGTCTGAGGTGAAAGGTGAAAGGTGACAGAGCTAGAGTGGTGTTAGTCAGACCAGGAGACGTCTGAGGTGAAAGGTGACAGAGCTAGAGTGGTGTTAGTCAGACCAGGAGACGTCTGAGGTGAAAGGTGAAAGGTGACAGAGCTAGAGTGGTGTTAGTCAGACCAGGAGACGTCTGAGGTGAAAGGTGACAGAGCTAGAGTGGTGTTAGTCAGACCAGGAGACGTCTGAGGTGAAAGGTGACAGAGCTAGTGACAGAGGAGACTAGGTGAAAGGTGACAGAGCTAGAGTTAGTCAGACCAGGAGACGTCTGAGGTGAAAGGTGACAGAGCTAGAGTGGTGTTAGTCAGACCAGGAGACGTCTGAGGTGAAAGGTGACAGAGCTAGAGCGGTGTTAGTCAGACAGGAGACGTCTGAGGTGAAAGGTGACAGAGCTAGAGTGGTGTTAGTCAGACCAGGAGACGTCTGAGGTGAAAGGTGACAGAGCTAGAGTGGTGTTAGTCAGACCAGGAGACGTCTGAGGTGAAAGGTGACAGAGCTAGAGTGGTGTTAGTCAGACCAGGAGACGTCTGAGGTGAAAGGTGACAGAGCTAGAGTGGTGTTAGTCAGACCAGGAGACGTCTGAGGTGAAAGGTGACAGAGCTAGAGTGGTGTTAGTCAGACCAGGAGACGTCTGAGGTGAAAGGTGACAGAGCTAGAGTGGTGTTAGTCAGACCAGGAGACGTCTGAGGTGAAAGGTGACAGAGCTAGAGCGGTGTTAGTCAGACCAGGAGACGTCTGAGGTGAAAGGTGAAAGGTGACAGAGCTAGAGTGGTGTTAGTCAGACCAGGAGACATCTGAGGTGAAAGGTGACAGAGCTAGAGTGGTGTTAGTCAGACCAGGAGACGTCTGAGGTGAAAGGTGACAGAGCTAGAGTGGTGTTAGTCAGACCAGGAGACGTCTGAGGTGAAAGGTGACAGAGCTAGAGTGGTGTTAGTCAGACCAGGAGACGTCTGAGGTGAAAGGTGAAAGGTGACAGAGCTAGACAGAGGTGAAAGGTGACAGAGCTAGAGTGGTGTTAGTCAGACCAGGAGACGTCTGAGGTGAAAGGTGACAGAGCTAGAGTGGTGTTAGTCAGACCAGGAGACGTCTGAGGTGAAAGGTGACAGAGCTAGAGTGGTGTTAGTCAGACCAGGAGACGTCTGAGGTGAAAGGTGACAGAGCTAGAGTGGTGTTAGTCAGACCAGGAGACGTCTGAGGTGAAAGGTGACAGAGCTAGAGTGGTGTTAGTCAGACCAGGAGACATCTGAGGTGAAAGGTGACAGAGCTAGAGTGGTGTTAGTCAGACCAGGAGACGTCTGAGGTGAAAGGTGAAAGGTGACAGAGCTAGAGTGGTGTTAGTCAGACCAGGAGACATCTGAGGTGAAAGGTGACAGAGCTAGAGTGGTGTTAGTCAGACCAGGAGACGTCTGAGGTGAAAGGTGAAAGGTGACAGAGCTAGAGTGGTGTTAGTCAGACCAGGAGACGTCTGAGGTGAAAGGTGACAGAGCTAGAGTGGTGTTAGTCAGACCAGGAGACGTCTGAGGTGAAAGGTGACAGAGCTAGAGTGGTGTTAGTCAGACCAGGAGACGTCTGAGGTGAAAGGTGAAAGGTGACAGAGCTAGAGTGGTGTTAGTCAGACCAGGAGACGTCTGAGGTGAAAGGTGAAAGGTGACAGAGCTAGAGTGGTGTTAGTCAGACCAGGAGACGTCTGAGGTGAAAGGTGAAAGGAGTGGTGTTAGTCAGACCAGGAGACGTCTGAGGTGAAAGGTGACAGAGCTAGAGTGGTGTTAGTCAGACCAGGAGACGTCTGAGGTGAAAGGTGAAAGGTGACAGAGCTAGAGTGGTGTTAGTCAGACCAGGAGACGTCTGAGGTGAAAGGTGACAGAGCTAGAGTGGTGTTAGTCAGACCAGGAGACGTCTGAGGTGAAAGGTGACAGAGCTAGAGTGGTGTTAGTCAGACCAGGAGACGTCTGAGGTGAAAGGTGAAAGGTGACAGAGCTAGAGTGGTGTTAGTCAGACCAGGAGACGTCTGAGGTGAAAGGTGACAGAGCTAGAGTGGTGTTAGTCAGACCAGGAGACGTCTGAGGTGAAAGGTGACAGAGCTAGAGTGGTGTTAGTCAGACCAGGAGACGTCTGAGGTGAAAGGTGACAGAGCTAGAGTGGTGTTAGTCAGACCTGAGGTGAAAGGTGACAGAGCTAGAGTCTGAGACCAGGAAAGGTGAAAGGTGACAGAGCTAGAGTGGTGTTAGTCAGACCAGGAGACGTCTGAGGTGAAAGGTGAAAGGTGACAGAGCTAGAGTGGTGTTAGTCAGACCAGGAGACGTCTGAGGTGAAAGGTGACAGAGCTAGAGTGGTGTTAGTCAGACCAGGAGACGTCTGAGGTGAAAGGTGAAAGGTGACAGAGCTAGAGTGGTGTTAGTCAGACCAGGAGACATCTGAGGTGAAAGGTGACAGAGCTAGAGTGGTGTTAGTCAGACCAGGAGACATCTGAGGTGAAAGGTGACAGAGCTAGAGTGGTGTTAGTCAGACCAGGAGACGTCTGAGGTGAAAGGTGACAGAGCTAGAGTGGTGTTAGTCAGACCAGGAGACGTCTGAGGTGAAAGGTGACAGAGCTAGAGTGGTGGAGACATCTGAGTGAAAGGTGACAGAGCTAGGAGACCAGGAGACATCTGAGGTGAAAGGTGACAGAGCTAGAGTGGTGTTAGTCAGACCAGGAGACGTCTGAGGTGAAAGGTGACAGAGCTAGAGTGGTGTTAGTCAGACCAGGAGACGTCTGAGGTGAAAGGTGACAGAGCTAGAGTGGTGTTAGTCAGACCAGGAGACGTCTGAGGTGAAAGGTGACAGAGCTAGAGTGGTGTTAGTCAGACCAGGAGACGTCTGAGGTGAAAGGTGAAAGGTGACAGAGCTAGAGTGGTGTTAGTCAGACCAGGAGACATCTGAGGTGAAAGGTGACAGAGCTGAGTGGTGTTAGTCAGACCAGGAAACATCTGAGGTGAAAGGTGACAGAGCTAGAGTGGTGTTAGTCAGACCAGGAGACATCTGAGGTGAAAGGTGACAGAGCTAGAGTGGTGTTAGTCAGACCAGGAGACGTCTGAGGTGAAAGGTGACAGAGCTAGAGTGGTGTTAGTCAGACCAGGAGACGTCTGAGGTGAAAGGTGACAGAGCTAGAGTGGTGTTAGTCAGACCAGGAGACGTCTGAGGTGAAAGGTGAAAGGTGACAGAGCTAGAGTGGTGTTAGTCAGACCAGGAGACATCTGAGGTGAAAGGTGACAGAGCTAGAGTGGTGTTAGTCAGACCAGGAGACGTCTGAGGTGAAAGGTGAAAGGTGACAGAGCTAGAGTGGTGTTAGTCAGACCAGGAGACGTCTGAGGTGAAAGGTGAAAGGTGACAGAGCTAGAGTGGTGTTAGTCAGACCAGGAGACGTCTGAGGTGAAAGGTGACAGAGCTAGAGTGAGTCAGACCAGGAGACATCTGAGGTGAAAGGTGACAGAGCTAGAGTGGTGTTAGTCAGACCAGGAGACGTCTGAGGTGAAAGGTGAAAGGTGACAGAGCTAGAGTGGTGTTAGTCAGACCAGGAGACGTCTGAGGTGAAAGGTGAAAGGTGACAGAGCTAGAGTGGTGTTAGTCAGACCAGGAGACGTCTGAGGTGAAAGGTGAAAGGTGACAGAGCTAGAGTGGTGTTAGTCAGACCAGGAGACGTCTGAGGTGAAAGGTGACAGAGCTAGAGTGGTGTTAGTCAGACCAGGAGACGTCTGAGGTGAAAGGTGAAAGGTGACAGAGCTAGAGTGGTGTTAGTCAGACCAGGAGACGTCTGAGGTGAAAGGTGAAAGGTGACAGAGCTAGAGTGGTGTTAGTCAGACCAGGAGACGTCTGAGGTGAAAGGTGAAAGGTGACAGAGCTAGAGTGGTGTTAGTCAGACCAGGAGACGTCTGAGGTGAAAGGTGACAGAGCTAGAGTGGTGTTAGTCAGACCAGGAGACGTCTGAGGTGAAAGGTGACAGAGCTAGAGTGGTGTTAGTCAGACCAGGAGACGTCTGAGGTGAAAGGTGACAGAGCTAGAGTGGTGTTAGTCAGACCAGGAGACGTCTGAGGTGAAAGGTGACAGAGCTAGAGTGGTGTTAGTCAGACCAGGAGACGTCTGAGGTGAAAGGTGACAGAGCTAGAGTGGTGTTAGTCAGACCAGGAGACGTCTGAGGTGAAAGGTGAAAGGTGACAGAGCTAGAGTGGTGTTAGTCAGACCAGGAGACGTCTGAGGTGAAAGGTGAAAGGTGACAGAGCTAGAGTGGTGTTAGTCAGACCAGGAGACATCTGAGGTGAAAGGTGACAGAGCTAGAGCGGTGTTAGTCAGACCAGGAGACGTCTGAGGTGAAAGGTGAAAGGTGACAGAGCTAGAGTGGTGTTAGTCAGACCAGGAGACATCTGAGGTGAAAGGTGACAGAGCTAGAGTGGTGTTAGTCAGACCAGGAGACATCTGAGGTGAAAGGTGACAGAGCTAGAGTGGTGTTAGTCAGACCAGGAGACGTCTGAGGTGAAAGGTGACAGAGCTAGAGCGGTGTTAGTCAGACCAGGAGACGTCTGAGGTGAAAGGTGAAAGGTGACAGAGCTAGAGTGGTGTTAGTCAGACCAGGAGACGTCTGAGGTGAAAGGTGACAGAGCTAGAGTGGTGTTAGTCAGACCAGGAGACGTCTGAGGTGAAAGGTGACAGAGCTAGAGTGGTGTTAGTCAGACCAGGAGACGTCTGAGGTGAAAGGTGACAGAGCTAGAGTGGTGTTAGTCAGACCAGGAGACGTCTGAGGTGAAAGGTGACAGAGCTAGAGTGGTGTTAGTCAGACCAGGAGACGTCTGAGGTGAAAGGTGACAGAGCTAGAGTGGTGTTAGTCAGACCAGGAGACGTCTGAGGTGAAAGGTGAAAGGTGACAGAGCTAGAGTGGTGTTAGTCAGACCAGGAGACGTCTGAGGTGAAAGGTGACAGAGCTAGAGTGGTGTTAGTCAGACCAGGAGACGTCTGAGGTGAAAGGTGAAAGGTGACAGAGCTAGAGTGGTGTTAGTCAGACCAGGAGACATCTGAGGTGAAAGGTGACAGAGCTAGAGTGGTGTTAGTCAGACCAGGAGACGTCTGAGGTGAAAGGTGAAAGGTGACAGAGCTAGAGCGGTGTTAGTCAGACCAGGAGACATCTGAGGTGAAAGGTGACAGAGCTAGAGTGGTGTTAGTCAGACCAGGAGACGTCTGAGGTGAGCTAGAGGGTGAAGACCAGGTGACAGGTGAAAGGTGACAGAGCTAGAGTGGTGTTAGTCAGACCAGGAGACGTCTGAGGTGAAAGGTGACAGAGCTAGAGTGGTGTTAGTCAGACCAGGAGACGTCTGAGGTGAAAGGTGACAGAGCTAGAGTGGTGTTAGTCAGACCAGGAGACATCTGAGGTGAAAGGTGACAGAGCTAGAGTGGTGTTAGTCAGACCAGGAGACGTCTGAGGTGAAAGGTGACAGAGCTAGAGTGGTGTTAGTCAGACCAGGAGACGTCTGAGGTGAAAGGTGAAAGGTGACAGAGCTAGAGTGGTGTTAGTCAGACCAGGAGACGTCTGAGGTGAAAGGTGACAGAGCTAGAGTGGTGTTAGTCAGACCAGGAGACGTCTGAGGTGAAAGGTGACAGAGCTGGTGTTAGTCAGACCAGGAGGTGTTAGTCAGACCAGGAGACGTCTGAGGTGAAAGGTGAAAGGTGACAGAGCTAGAGTGGTGTTAGTCAGACCAGGAGATCTGAGGTGAAAGGTGACAGAGCTAGAGTGGTGTTAGTCAGACCAGGAGACATCTGAGGTGAAAGGTGACAGAGCTAGAGTGGTGTTAGTCAGACCAGGAGACAGAGGTGAAAGGTGACAGAGCTAGAGTGGTGTTAGTCAGACCAGGAGACGTCTGAGGTGAAAGGTGAAAGGTGACAGAGCTAGAGTGGTGTTAGTCAGACCAGGAGACGTCTGAGGTGAAAGGTGACAGAGCTAGAGTGGTGTTAGTCAGACCAGGAGACGTCTGAGGTGAAAGGTGACAGAGCTAGAGTGGTGTTAGTCAGACCAGGAGACGTCTGAGGTGAAAGGTGACAGAGCTAGAGTGGTGTTAGTCAGACCAGGAGACGTCTGAGGAAAGGTGAAAGGTGACAGAGCTAGAGTGGTGTTAGTCAGACCAGGAGACGTCTGAGGTGAAAGGTGAAAGGTGACAGAGCTAGAGTGGTGTTAGTCAGACCAGGAGACGTCTGAGGTGAAAGGTGAGGTGACAGACCAGGAGACATCTGAGGTGAAAGGTGACAGAGCTAGAGTGGTGTTAGTCAGACCAGGAGAGGTGAAAGGTGACAGAGCTAGAGTCTGACCAGGTGAGGTGAAAGGTGACAGAGCTAGAGTGGTGTTAGTCAGACCAGGAGACGTCTGAGGTGAAAGGTGACAGAGCAGACCAGGAGACTAGAGGTGGTGAGTGGTAGTCAGACCAGGAGACGTCTGAAAGGTGAAAGGTGACAGAGCTAGAGTGGTGTTAGTCAGACCAGGAGACGTCTGAGGTGAAAGGTGAAAGGTGACAGAGCTAGAGTGGTGTTAGTCAGACCAGGAGACATCTGAGGTGAAAGGTGACAGAGCTAGAGTGGTGTTAGTCAGACCAGGAGACGTCTGAGGTGAAAGGTGACAGAGCTAGAGTGGTGTTAGTCAGACCAGGAGACGTCTGAGGTGAAAGGTGAAAGGTGACAGAGCTAGAGTGGTGTTAGTCAGACCAGGAGACGTCTGAGGTGAAAGGTGACAGGTGACAGACCAGCTAGAAAGGTGGTGTTGGTGTTAGTCAGACCAGGAGACGTCTGAGGTGAAAGGTGAAAGGTGACAGAGCTAGAGTGGTGTTAGTCAGACCAGGAGACGTCTGAGGTGAAAGGTGAAAGGTGACAGAGCTAGAGTGGTGTTAGTCAGACCAGGAGACGTCTGAGGTGAAAGGTGACAGAGCTAGAGTGGTGTTAGTCAGACCAGGAGACGTCTGAGGTGAAAGGTGAAAGGTGACAGAGCTAGAGTGGTGTTAGTCAGACCAGGAGACATCTGAGGTGAAAGGTGAAAGGTGTTACAGACCAGGAGACATCTGAGGTGAAAGGAAAGGTGACAGAGCTAGAGGGTGTTAGTCAGACCAGGAGACGTCTGAGGTGAAAGGTGACAGAGCTAGAGTGGTGTTAGTCAGACCAGGAGACGTCTGAGGTGAAAGGTGAAAGGTGACAGAGCTAGAGTGGTGTTAGTCAGACCAGGAGACGTCTGAGGTGAAAGGTGACAGAGGTGACAGAGCTGAGAAAGTGGTGTTAGTCAGACCAGGAGACGTCTGAGGTGAAAGGTGACAGAGCTAGAGTGGTGTTAGTCAGACCAGGAGACATCTGAGGTGAAAGGTGACAGAGCTAGAGTGGTGTTAGTCAGACCAGGAGACGTCTGAGGTGAAAGGTGACAGAGCTAGAGTGGTGTTAGTCAGACCAGGAGACGTCTGAGGTGAAAGGTGACAGAGCTAGAGTGGTGTTAGTCAGACCAGGAGACGTCTGAGGTGAAAGGTGACAGAGCTAGAGTGGTGTTAGTCAGACCAGGAGACGTCTGAGGTGAAAGGTGAAAGGTGACAGAGCTAGAGTGGTGTTAGACCAGGAGACAGACAGAGCAGGAGTCAGACGTCTGAGGTGAAAGGTGAAAGGTGACAGAGCTAGAGTGGTGTTAGTCAGACCAGGAGACGTCTGAGGTGAAAGGTGAAAGGTGACAGAGCTAGAGGGGTGTTAGTCAGACCAGGAGACGTCTGAGGTGAAAGCTAGAGTGGTGAACGTGACAGAGCTAGTCAGACCAGGAGACGAGGTGAAAGGTGACAGAGCTAGAGTGGTGTTAGTCAGACCAGGAGACATCTGAGGTGAAAGGTGAAAGGTGACAGAGCTAGAGTGGTGTTAGTCAGACCAGGAGACGTCTGAGGTGAAAGGTGACAGAGCTAGAGCGGTGTTAGTCAGACCAGGAGACGTCTGAGTGAAAGGTGAAAGGTGACAGAGCTAGAGCGGTGTTAGTCAGACCAGGAGACGTCTGAGGTGAAAGGTGACAGAGCTAGAGTGGTGTTAGTCAGACCAGGAGACGTCTGAGGTGAAAGGTGACAGAGGTGACAGAGGAGACTCTGAGGTGAAAGGTGACAGAGCTAGGTGTTAGTCAGACCAGGAGACGTCTGAGGTGAAAGGTGACAGAGCTAGAGCGGTGTTAGTCAGAGCAGGAGACGTCTGAGGTGAAAGGTGACAGAGCTAGAGTGGTCTGAGTCAGACCAGGAGACGTCTGAGGTGAAAGGTGACAGAGCTAGAGTGGTGTTAGTCAGACCAGGAGACGTCTGAGGTGAAAGGTGACAGAGCTAGAGTGGTGTTAGTCAGACCAGGAGACGTCTGAGGTGAAAGGTGAAAGGTGACAGAGCTAGAGTGGTGTTAGTCAGACCAGGAGACGTCTGAGGTGAAAGGTGACAGAGCTAGAGTGGTGTTAGTCAGACCAGGAGACATCTGAGGTGAAAGGTGACAGAGCTAGGTGGTGTTAGTCAGACCAGGAGACGTCTGAGGTGAAAGGTGAAGGTGACAGAGCTAGAGTGGTGTTAGTCAGACCAGGGTGACGTCTGAGGTGAAAGGTGAAAGGTGACAGAGCTAGAGCGGTGTTAGTCAGAGCAGGAGACGTCTGAGGTGAAAGGTGACAGAGCTAGAGTGGTGTTAGTCAGACCAGGAGACGTCTGAGGTGAAAGGTGACAGAGCTAGAGTGGTGTTAGTCAGACCAGGAGACATCTGAGGTGAAAGGTGAAAGGTGACAGAGCTAGAGTGGTGTTAGTCAGACCAGGAGACGTCTGAGGTGAAAGGTGACAGAGCTAGGTGGTGTTAAGACCAGGAGACATCTGAGGTGAAAGGTGACAGAGCTAGAGTGGTGTTAGTCAGACCAGGAGACGTCTGAGGTGAAAGGTGAAAGGTGACAGAGATAGAGTGGTGTTAGTCAGACCAGGAGACGTCTGAGGTGAAAGGTGAAAGGTGACAGAGCTAGAGTGGTGTTAGTCAGACCAGGAGACGTCTGAGGTGAAAGGTGAAAGGTGACAGAGCTAGAGTGGTGTTAGTCAGACCAGGAGACGTCTGAGGTGAAAGGTGAAAGGTGACAGAGCTAGAGTGGTGTTAGTCAGACCAGGAGACGTCTGAGGTGAAAGGTGACAGAGCTAGAGCTGAAAGAGCTGGTGTTAGTCAGACCAGGAGACGTCTGAGGTGAAGGTGACAGAGCTAGAGTGGTGTTAGTCAGACCAGGAGACGTCTGAGGTGAAAGGTGACAGAGCTAGAGTGGTGTTAGTCAGACCAGGAGACGTCTGAGGTGAAAGGTGAAAGGTGACAGAGCTAGAGCGGTGTTAGTCAGAGACGTCTGAGGTGAAAGGTGACAGAGCTAGAGTGGTGTTAGTCAGACCAGAGACGTCTGAGGTGAAAGGTGACAGAGCTAGAGTGGTGTTAGTCAGACCAGGAGACGTCTGAGGTGAAAGGTGACAGAGCTAGAGTGGTGTTAGTCAGACAGGAGACATCTGAGGTGAAAGGTGACAGAGCTGAGTGTTTGTCAGACCAGGAGACGTCTGAGGTGAAAGGTGAAAGGTGACAGAGATAGAGTGGTGTTAGTCAGACCAGGAGACGTCTGAGGTGAAAGGTGAAAGGTGACAGAGCTAGAGTGGTGTTAGTCAGACCAGGAGACGTCTGAGGTGAAAGGTGAAAGGTGACAGAGCTAGAGTGGTGTTAGTCAGACCAGGAGACGTCTGAAAGGTGAAAGGTGACAGAGCTAGAGTGGTGTTAGTCAGACCAGGAGACGTCTGAGGTGAAAGGTGACAGAGCTAGAGTGGTGTTAGTCAGACCAGGAGACGTCTGAGGTGAAAGGTGACAGAGCTAGAGTGGTGTTAGTCAGACCAGGAGACGTCTGAGGTGAAAGGTGACAGAGCTAGAGTGGTGTTAGTCAGACCAGGAGACGTCTGAAAGGTGAAAGGTGACAGAGCTAGAGTGGTGTTAGTCAGACCAGGAGACGTCTGAGGTGAAAGGTGACAGAGCTAGAGTGGTGTTAGTCAGACCAGGAGACATCTGAGGTGAAAGGTGAAAGGTGACAGAGCTAGAGGGTGTTAGTCAGAGCAGGAGACGTCTGAAAAGGTGACAGAGCTAGAGCGGTGTTAGTCAGACCAGGAGACGTCTGAGGTGAAAGGTGACAGAGCTAGAGCGGTGTTAGTCAGACCAGGAGACGTCTGAGGTGAAAGGTGACAGAGCTAGAGTGGTGTTAGTCAGACCAGGAGACGTCTGAGGTGAAAGGTGACAGAGCTAGAGTGGTGTTAGTCAGACCAGGAGACGTCTGAGGTGAAAGGTGAAAGGTGACAGAGCTAGAGTGGTGTTAGTCAGACCAGGAGACGTCTGAGGTGAAAGGTGAAAGGTGACAGAGCTAGAGTGGTGTTAGTCAGACCAGGAGACATCTGAGGTGAAAGGTGACAGAGCTAGAGTGGTGTTAGTCAGACCAGGAGACGTCTGACGTGAAAGGTGAAAGGTGACAGAGCTAGAGCGGTGTTAGTCAGACCAGGAGACGTCTGAAAGGTGAAAGGTGAAAGGTGACAGAAAGGTGACAGAGCTAGAGTGGTGTTAGTCAGACCAGGAGAC
The DNA here is from genome assembly GCF_021184085.1 of Oncorhynchus gorbuscha. Taxonomy (NCBI): domain Eukaryota; kingdom Metazoa; phylum Chordata; class Actinopteri; order Salmoniformes; family Salmonidae; genus Oncorhynchus; species Oncorhynchus gorbuscha. The sequence continues at coordinate 4,220 of NW_025745744.1, read as the reverse complement.
GTCTGAGGTGAAAGGTGACAGAGCTAGAGTGGTGTTAGTCAGACCAGGAGACGTCTGAGGTGAAAGGTGACAGAGCTAGAGTGGTGTTAGTCAGACCAGGAGACGTCTGAGGTGAAAGGTGACAGAGCTAGAGTGGTGTTAGTCAGACCAGGAGACGTCCTGAGGTGAAAGGTGAAAGTGACAGAGCTAGAGTGGTGTTAGTCAGACCAGGAGACGTCTGAGGTGAAAGGTGACAGAGCTAGAGTGGTGTTAGTCAGACCAGGAGACGTCTGAGGTGAAAGGTGACAGAGCTAGAGTGGTCAGACCAGGAGACGTCTGAGGTTAGTCAGACCAGGAGACGTCTGAGGTGAAAGGTGACAGACAGAGCTAGAGTGGTGTTAGTCAGACCAGGAGACGTCTGAGGTGAAAGGTGACAGAGCTAGAGTGGTGTTAGTCAGACCAGGAGACGTCTGAGGTGAAAGGTGACAGAGCTAGAGTGGTGTTAGTCAGACCAGGAGACGTCTGAGGTGAAAGGTGACAGAGCTAGAGTGGTGTTAGTCAGACCAGGAGACGTCTGAGGTGAAAGAGTGACAGAGCTCTGTTAGTCAGACCAGGAGACGTCTGTGAAAGGTGACAGAGCTAGAGTGGTGTTAGTCAGACCAGGAGACGTCTGAGGTGAAAGGTGACAGAGCTAGAGTGGTGTTAGTCAGACCAGGAGACATCTGAGGTGAAAGGTGAAAGGTGACAGAGCTAGAGTGGTGTTAGTCAGACCAGGAGACGTCTGAGGTGAAAGGTGACAGAGCTAGAGTGGTGTTAGTCAGACCAGGAGACGTCTGAGGTGAAAGGTGACAGAGCTAGAGTGGTGTTAGTCAGACCAGGAGACGTCTGAGGTGAAAGGTGAAAGGTGACAGAGCTAGAGTGGTGTTAGTCAGACCAGGAGACGTCTGAGTGAAAGGTGACTGAGGTGAAAGGTGACAGAGCTAGAGTGGTGTTAGTCAGACCAGGAGACATCTGAGGTGAAAGGTGACAGAGCTAGAGTGGTGTTAGTCAGACCAGGAGACGTCTGAGGTGAAAGGTGAAAGGTGACAGAGCTAGAGTGGTGTTAGTCAGACCAGGAGACGTCTGAGGTGAAAGGTGACAGAGCTAGAGTGGTGTTAGTCAGACCAGGAGACGTCTGAGGTGAAAGGTGAAAGGTGACAGAGCTAGAGTGGTGTTAGTCAGACCAGGGAGACGTCTGAGGTGAAAGGTGAAAGGTGACAGAGCTAGAGTGGTGTTAGTCAGACCAGGAGACATCTGAGGTGAAAGGTGACAGAGCTAGAGTGGTGTTAGTCAGACCAGGAGACATCTGAAAGGTGAAAGGTGACAGAGCTAGAGTGGTGTTAGTCAGACCAGGAGACGTCTGAGGTGAAAGGTGACAGAGCTGTTAGACCAGGAGACGCCTGAGGTGAAAAGTGGTGTTAGTCAGACCAGGAGACGTCTGAGGTGAAAGGTGACAGAGCTAGAGTGGTGTTAGTCAGACCAGGAGACGTCTGAGGTGAAAAAGGTGACAGAGCTAGAGTGGTGTTAGTCAGACCAGGAGACGTCTGAGGTGAAAGGTGACAGAGCTAGAGTGGTGTTAGTCAGACCAGGAGACATCTGAGGTGAAAGGTGACAGAGCTAGAGCGGTGTTTGTCAGACCAGGAGACGTCTGAGGTGAAAGGTGACAGAGATAGAGTGGTGTTAGTCAGACCAGGAGACGCCTGAGGTGAAAGGTGAAAGGTGACAGAGATAGAGTGGTGTTAGTCAGACCAGGAGACGTCTGAGGTGAAAGGTGAAAGGTGACAGAGCTAGAGTGGTGTTAGTCAGACCAGGAGACGTCTGAGGTGAAAGGTGAAAGGTGACAGAGCTAGAGTGGTGTTAGTCAGACCAGGAGACGTCTGAGGTGAAAGGTGACAGAGCTAGGTGGTGTTAGTCCAGACCAGGGGAGACATCTGAGGTGAAAGGTGAAAGGTGACAGAGCTAGTAGTGGTGTTAGTCAGACCAGGAGACGTGAGGTGAAAGGTGACAGAGCTAGAGCGGTGTTAGTCAGACCAGAGACGTCTGAGGTGAAAGGTGACAGGAGCTAGAGGGTGTTAGTCAGACCAGGGAGACGTCTGAGGTGAAAGGTGACAGAGCTAGAGTGGTGTTAGTCAGACCAGGAGACGTCTGAGGTGAAAGGTGAAAGGTGACAGAGCTAGAGGGTGTTAGTCAGACCAGGAGACGTCTGAGGTGAAAGGTGAAGAGGAGTGGTGTTAGTCAGACCAGGAGATAGAGGTGGTGGTAGACCAGGAAAGGGGTGACAGAGCTAGAGTGGTGTTAGTCAGACCAGGAGACGTCTGAAAAGGTGACAGAGCTAGAGTGGTGTTAGTCAGACCAGGAGACGTCTGAGGTGAAAGGTGACAGAGCTAGAGCGGTGTTTGTCAGACCAGGAGGACATTTAGAGGTGAAAGGTGAAAGGTGACAGAGATAGAGTGGGTGTTAGTCAGACCAGAGACGTCTGAGGTGAAAGGTGAAAGGTGACAGAGCTAGAGTGGTGTTAGTCAGACCAGGAGACGTCTGGGTGAAAGGTGAAAGGTGACAGAGCTAGAGCGGTGTTAGTCAGACCAGGAGACGTCTGAGGTGAAAGGTGAAAGGTGACAGAGCTAGAGTGGTGTTATCAGACCAGGAGACATCTGAGGTGAAAGGTGACAGAGCTAGAGTGGTGTTAGTCAGACCAGAGACGTCTGAGGTGAAAGGTGACAGAGCTAGAGTGGTGTTAGTCAGACCAGGAGACGTCTGAGGTGAAAGGTGACAGAGATAGAGTGGTGTTAGTCAGACCAGGAGACGTCTGAGGTGAAAGGTGAAAGTGACAGAAACTAGAGTGGGTGTTAGTCAGACCAGGAGACGTCTGGTGAAGGTGACAGAGCTAGAGTGGTGTTAGTCAGACCAGGAGACATCTGAGGTGAAAGGTGACAGAGCTAAGTGGTGTTAGTCAGACCAGGAGGCGTCTGAGGTGAAAGGTGAAAGAGTGACAAGAGCTAGAGCGGTGTTAGTCAGAGCAGGAGGAACGTCTGAAGGTGAAAGGTGACAGAGCTAGAGTGGTGTTAGTCCAGACCAGAGCGTCTGAGGTGAAAGGTGACAGAGCTAGAGTGAGGTGTTAGTCAGACCAGGGAGACGTCTGAGGTGATAGGTGAAAGGTGACAGAGCTAAGTGGTGTTAGTCAGACCAGAGACGTCTGAGTGAAAGGTGACAGAGCTAGAGTGGTGTTAGTCAGACCAGGAGACATCTGAGGTGAAAGGTGAAAGGTGACAGAGCTAGAGTGGTGTTAGTCAGACCAGGAGACGTCTGAGGTGAAAGGTGACAGAGCTAGAGTGGTGTTAGTCAGACCAGGAGACATCTGAGGTGAAAGGTGACAGAGCTAGAGCGGTGTTTGTCAGACCAGGAGACGTCTGAGGTGAAAGGTGACAGAGATAGAGTGGTGTTAGTCAGACCAGGAGACGTCTGAGGTGAAAGGTGAAAGGTGACAGAGCTAGAGTGGTGTTAGTCAGACCAGGAGACGTCTGAGGTGAAAGGTGACAGAGCTAGAGTGGTGTTAGTCAGACCAGGAGACATCTGAGGTGAAAGGTGAAAGGTGACAGAGCTAGAGTGGTGTTAGTCAGACCAGGAGACGTCTGAGGTGAAAGGTGACAGAGCTAGAGTGGTGTTAGTCAGACCAGGAGACGTCTGAGGTGAAAGGTGACAGAGCTAGAGTGGTGTTAGTCAGACCAGGAGGCGTCTGAGGTGAAAGGTGAAAGGTGACAGAGCTAGAGTGGTGTTAGTCAGACCAGGAGACGTCTGAGGTGAAAGGTGACAGAGCTAGAGTGGTGTTAGTCAGACCAGGAGACATCTGAGGTGAAAGGTGACAGAGCTAGAGTGGTGTTAGTCAGACCAGGAGACGTCTGAGGTGAAAGGTGAAAGGTGACAGAGCTAGAGCGGTGTTAGTCAGAGCAGAGGCGTCTGAGGTGAAAGGTGACAGAGCTAGAGTGGTGTTAGTCAGACCAGGAGACGTCTGAGGTGAAAGGTGACAGAGCTAGAGTGGTGTTAGTCAGACCAGGAGACGTCTGAGGTGAAAGGTGAAAGGTGACAGAGCTAGAGTGGTGTTAGTCAGACCAGGAGACGTCTGAGTGAAAGGTGAAAGGTGACAGAGCTAGAGTGGTGTTAGTCAGACCAGGAGACGTCTGAGGTGAAGGTGACAGAGCTAGACG
>NW_025745743.1:441152-469547 GCF_021184085.1 Oncorhynchus gorbuscha | reverse complement strand
AGGCTCGGCAGGCCAGGAAGTAACAGGTGGCACGAGACGAAGACTCTGGAACTGTCCAGAGAGGTCGGAAACCTGAGCGGCCAGGTTCTCCACGGCATGGCGAGCAGCAGACAATTCCTGCTCGTGTCTGCCGAGCATGGCTCCTTGGATCTCGACGGCAGTGTTACGAGCATCTGTAGTCGCTGGGTCCATTCCTTGGTCGGATCCTTCTGTTATGCAGGTGAATGAGGACCCAAAAGCGACTTGGCGAAAACAGAGTCTTTAATCCCGTAAAGTTACTTTACAAACATAAGACATAATTCCACTCGTAATGACGAGAACCGACTGGAGACACGATCAAGAACTGCAGGTTGCCTCGGGAAGGCACTTGAACGTAGCAGACTCAGACACCTGCTCACCACGCAGCATCTGAGGGAAACACGACACGACAGGGCAATACATAGACACAGCACGGTGAACAATAGACAAGGATCCGACAGGACAGGAACGGAAAACAAGGGAAGAAATAGGGACTCTAATCAGGGGAAAAGATAAGGAACAGGTGTGGGAAGACTAAATGATGATTAGGGGAATAGGAACAGCTGGGAGCAGGAACGGAACGATAGAGAGAGGAGAGAGAGGGAGGGGGAGAGAGAGGGATAGAAAAAGGGAACGAACCTAATAAGACCAGCAGGGGGAAACGAACAGAAGGGAAAGCATAATGACAAGACAATCTAAGACAAAACATGACAGTCATACTCTGCGGATGTTGTAGAGCATGAACCTACAGGAACGGGCCACCGCCTTGATGTTAGTTGAGAACGACAAGGTGAGGGGAACGGCACCTTACCTCGTGTGTGGCTTCCGGTTTGGAGCGAGTGGTTGCATCGGCGCTTCGCTCCCGCAGGTAGTATAACTTTTTACATTTCATTATATTTCATTATAGCACAACGGTTTGATTTGTCTAATCTTAGCAATTTCTTCTCAGCTAGCTACATAGCCATCTTTGTATCAAAGATAATTGCGTAATTATCGTATTTCGCCGTCCTAACGTAGTCTTCACTAGCCAGCTAGCTAAGGTCCACTGATTAGCTGCACTGGGAAAACTATTACACTCAACTGAACGACTTGATCAGTGTAGTGTTAGCTAGCTACATAGCTGTCTTTGCTGTCTTCGTATCTTCGTTCCAAGATAATTGTGTTGTTTAGGTTTAGAGTGTGTAGTCTTAGAGTGATTATCTTAATTTACCGAGGTTAGCTAGCCAGCTATTTGTCGCCCTTAACGTAGGAGACTCTGTTAGCTAGCCAACAGCTAGCCAACGCTAGCCAACGTCTTCTGAATAGAACTCAACAACCCGGTCGCATTCACAGGTAGTATCACATTTTCATTTCATTTCATTACAGTACAACGGTTTGATTTGTTTGATCGTAGCTAGCTACTTAGCTAGCTACATAGCCGTCTTTGTATCAAAGATAATTGTGTCGTCTAGAGCGATTTTCTAGGTTAGCTAGCCAGCTATTGTCGTTCTTTTAACGCAACGTAACGTAAACAACACTACTAGCTAGCCAGCTAGCCCCCGAATAGCAGCACTGTAGAAACTATTACACTCAACGGAACGACTTGATTAGTGTAGTGTCAACAATGCACCCACTGCCAGCTAGCCTACTTCAGCAGTACTGTATCATTTTAATAATTTTAGTCAATAAGATTCTTGCTACGTAAGCTTAACTTTCTGAACATTCGAGACGTGTAGTCCACTTGTCATTCCAATCTCCTTTGCATTAGCGTAGCCTCTTCTGTAGCCTGTTAACTATGTGTCTGTTTATCCCTGTTCTCTCCTCTCTGCACAGACCATACAAACGCTCCACACCGCGTGGCCGCGGCCACCCTAATCTGGTGGTCCCAGCGCGCACGACCCACGTGGAGTTCCAGGTCTCCGGTAGCCTCTGGAATTGCCGATCTGCGGTCAACAAGGCAGAGTTCATCTCAGCCTATGCCTCCCTCCAGTCCCTCGACTTCTTGGCACTAACGGAAACATGGATCACCACAGACAACACTGCTACTCCTACTGCTCTCTCTTCGTCCGCCCTAGTGTTCTCGCACACCCCGAGAGCTTCTGGTCAGCGGGGTGGTGGCACCGGGATCCTCATCTCTCCCAAGTGGTCATTCTCTCTTTCTCCCCTTACCCATCTGTCTATCGCCTCCTTTGAATTCCATGCTGTCACAGTTACCAGCCCTTTCAAGCTTAACATCCTTATCATTTATCGCCCTCCAGGTTCCCTCGGAAAGTTCATCAATGAGCTTGATGCCTTGATAAGCTCCTTTCCTGAGGACGGCTCACCTCTCACAGTTCTGGGCGACTTTAACCTCCCCACGTCTACCTTTGACTCATTCCTCTCTGCCTCCTTCTTTCCACTCCTTTCCTCTTTTGACCTCACCCTCTCACCTCCCCCCCCTACTCACAAGGCAGGCAATACGCTCGACCTCATCTTTACTAGATGCTGTTCTTCCACTAACCTCATTGCAACTCCCCTCCAAGTCTCCGACCACTACCTTGTATCCTTTTCCCTCTCGCTCTCATCCAACACCTCCCACACTGCCCCTACTCGGATGGTATCGCGCCGTCCCAACCTTCGCTCTCTCTCCCCCGCTACTCTCTCCTCTTCCATCCTATCATCTCTTCCCTCCGCTCAAACCTTCTCCAACCTATCTCCTGATTCTGCCTCCTCAACCCTCCTCTCCTCCCTCTCTGCATCCTTTGACTCTCTATGTCCCCTATCCTCCAGGCCGGCTCGGTCCTCCCCTCCCGCTCCGTGGCTCGATGACTCATTGCGAGCTCACAGAACAGGGCTCCGGGCAGCCGAGCGGAAATGGAGGAAAACTCGCCTCCCTGCGGACCTGGCATCCTTTCTCTCCCTCCTCTCTACATTTTCTTCCTCTGTCTCTGTTGCTAAAGCCACTTTCTACCACTCTAAATTCCAAGCATCTGCCTCTAACCCTAGGAAGCTCTTTGCCACCTTCTCCTCCCTCCTGAATCCTCCTCCCCCTCCCCCCCCCTCCTCCCTCTCTGCAGACGACTTCGTCAACCATTTTGAAAAGAAGGTCGACGACATCCGATCCTTGTTTGCTAAGTCAAATGACACCGCTGGTTCTGCTCACACTGCCCTACCCTGTGCTCTGACCTCTTTCTCCCCTCTCTCTCCAGATGAAATCTCGCGTCTTGTGACGCCGGCCGCCCAACAACCTGCCCGCTTGACCCTATCCCCTCCCCTCTTCTCCAGACCATTTCCGGAGACCTTCTCCCTTACCTCACCTCGCTCATCAACTCATCACTGACCGCTGGCTACGTCCCTTCCGTCTTCAAGAGAGCGAGAGTTGCACCCCTTCTGAAAAAACCTACACTCGATCCCTCCGATGTCAACAATTACAGACCAGTATCCCTTCTTTCTTTTCTCTCCAAAACTCTTGAACGTGCCGTCCTTGGCCAGCTCTCCCGCTATCTCTCTCTGAATGACCTTCTTGATCCAAATCAGTCAGGTTTCAAGACTAGTCATTCAACTGAGACTGCTCTCCTCTGTATCACGGAGGCGCTCCGCACTGCTAAAGCTAACTCTGTCTCCTCTGCTCTCATCCTTCTAGATCTATCGGCTGCCTTCGATACTGTGAACCATCAGATCCTCCTCTCCTCCCTCTCCGAGTTGGGCATCTCCGGCGCGGCCCACGCTTGGATTGCGTCCTACCTGACAGGTCGCTCCTACCAGGTGGCGTGGCGAGAATCTGTCTCCTCACCATGCGCTCTCACCACTGGTGTCCCCCAGGGCTCTGTTCTAGGCCCTCTCCTATTCTCGCTATACACCAAGTCACTTGGCTCTGTCATAACCTCACATGGTCTCTCCTATCATTGCTATGCAGACGACACACAACTAATCTTCTCCTTTCCCCCTTCTGATGACCAGGTGGCGAATCGCATCTCTGCATGTCTGGCAGACATATCAGTGTGGATGACGGATCACCACCTCAAGCTGAACCTCGGCAAGACAGAGCTGCTCTTCCTCCCGGGGAAGGACTGCCCGTTCCATGATCTCGCCATCACGGTTGACAACTCCATTGTGTCCTCCTCCCAGAGCGCGGGATCGAGTGTAGGTTTTTTCAGAAGGGGTGCAACTCTCGCTCTCTTGAAGATGGAAGGGACGTAGCCAGCGGTCAGGGATGAGTTGATGAGCGAGGTGAGGTAAGGGAGAAGGTCTCCGGAAATGGTCTGGAGAAGAGAGGAGGGGATAGGGTCAAGCGGGCAGGTTGTTGGGCGGCCGGCCGTCACAAGACGCGAGATTTCATCTGGAGAGAGAGGGGAGAAAGAGGTCAGAGCACAGGGTAGGGCAGTGTGAGCAGAACCAGCGGTGTCGTTTGACTTAGCAAACGAGGATCGGATCGTGGGTCCTTCTGTAGCTCAGTTGGTAGAGCATGGCGCTTGTAACGCCAGGGTAGTGGGTTCGATCCCCGGGACCACCCATACGTAGAATGTATGCACACATGACTGTAAGTCGCTTTGGATAAAAGCGTCTGCTAAATGGCATATATTATTATATTATTATTATTATGTCGTCGACCTTCTTTTCAAAATGGTTGACGAAGTCATCTGCAGAGAGGGAGGAGGGGGGGGGGATTCAGGAGGGAGGAGAAGGTGGCAAAGAGCTTCCTAGGGTTAGAGGCAGATGCTTAGAATTTAGAGTGGTAGAAAGTGGCTTTAGCAGCAGAGACAGAGGAGGAAAATGTAGAGAGGATGGAGTGAAAGGATGCCAGGTCCGCAGGGAGGCGAGTTTTCCTCCATTTCCGGTCGGCTGCCCGGAGCCCTGTTCACAGTGTTTCCTCCGACACATTGGTGCGACTGGCTTCCGGGTTGGATGCGCGCTGTGTTAAGAAGCAGTGCGGCTTGGTTGGGTTGTGTTTTGGAGGACACGTGGCTTTCGACCTTCGTCTCTCCTGAGCCCGTACGGGAGTTGTAGCGATGAGACAAGATAGTAACTACTAACAATTGGATACCACGAAAAGGGAGTAAAATTTTAAATAAAATAAAATAAAAAATGAATTAATCCACAATAGAATGTTCCCAGCCCACTGGGAGGTCTTGGCTGATTTCTTTTGATTTGGCCATGATGTCAAGTAAAGAGGCGCTGAGTTTGAAGGTAGGCCTTGAAATACATCCACAGGTACACCTCCAATTGACTCAAATATCAGAAGCTTCAAAAGCCATGACATCATTTACTGGAATTACAAACCCTGAAAGACTTTTACATTTTTTTTTACAGTTGAAGTCAGACGTTTACATACACCTTTAAACACATTTAAACAATTCATGACATTTAATCCTAGTAAACATTCCCGGTCAGTTAGGATCACCACTTTATTTAAAGAATGTGAAATGTCAGAATAAAAGAGAATGATTTATTTCAGCTTTTATTTATTTCATCACATTCCCAGTGGGTCAGAGGTTTACATACACTCAATTTGTATTTGGTAGCATTGCCTTAAATGATTGAAAATGGGTCAAACATTTTGGGTAGCCTTCCACAGGCTTCCCACAATAAGTTGGGTGAATTTTGGCCCATTCCTCTTGACAGAGCTGGTGTAACTGAGTCAGGTTTGTAGGCCTCCTTGCAGATGCTTTTTCAGTTCTGCCCAAAAAAGTTCTATGGGATTGAGGTCGGGGCTTTGTGATGGCCACTCCAACACTTTGACTTTGTTGTCCTTAAGCCATTTTGGCACAACTTTGGAAGTATGCTTGGGGTCATTGTCCATTTGGAAGACCCATTTGCGACCAAGCTTTAACTTTAACTGATGTCTTGAGATTTTGCTTCAATATATCCACACAATTTCCCTTCCTCATGAAGCCATCTACTTTGTGAAGTGCACCAATCCCTCCTGCAGCAAAGCACCCCCACAACATGATGCTGCCACCCCCTGTGCTTCACGGTTGGGATGGTGTTCTTCGGCTTGCAAACATCCCCAATTTCATCCAAACATAATTATGGTCATTATGGCCAAACAGTTCGATTTTTGTTTCATTAGACTAGAGGACAATTCTCCAAAAAGTCCCATCTTTGTCCCCGTGCGCAGCTGCAAACTGTATTCTGGCTTTTTTATGGTGGTTTTGGAGCAGTGGCTTCTTCCTTGCTGAGCGGCCTTTCAGGTTATGTTGATATAGGACCAGTTTTACTGTGGATACAGATACTTTGTACCTTTTTCCTCCAGCATCTTCACAAGGTCCTTTGCTGTTGTTATGGGATTGATTTGCACTTTTCGCACCAAAGTATGTTCATCTCTAGGAGACAGAACGCGTCTCCTTCCTGAGCGATATGACAGATTTATGGTCCCATGGTGTTTAGACTTGCGTACTATTGTTTGTACAGATGAACGTGGTAACTTCAGGTGTTTGGAAATTGCTCCCAAGGATGAACCAGACTTGTGGAGGTCAACATTTTTTTCCAGAGGTCTTGGCTGATTTCTTTTGATTTTCCCATGACGTCAAGTAAAGAGGCACTGAGTTTGAAGGTAGGCCTTGAAATACATCCACAGGAACACCACCAATTGACTCAAATTATGTCAATTAGCCTATCAGAAGCTTCTAAAGCCATGACATAATTTACTGGAATTTTTCAAGCTGTTTAAAAGGCACAGTCAACTTAGTTTATGTCAACTTCTGACACACTGGAATTGTGATACAGTGAAATAATCTGTCTGTAAACAATTGTTGGAATAATGACTTGTGTTATGCACAAAGTAGATTTCCTAACTGACTTGCCAGAACTATAGTTGTTTAACAAGAAATTTGTGGAGTGGTTGAAAAACGTGTTTTAATGACTCCAACCTAACTGTATGTAAACTTCCGACTTCAAATGTATGTATACAACACTATGTGGTTTGAGTTATATTAAATTTGTTTTATGAGTTATGCTGACCAGTGTTTGGCGTGGGAGGGAAGTATACATGACCAGTTAGGCTAGTCTTAGCCTGCAACTCAATTGTGCCAGGAAAATCATCAAACAAAACTACCATTCAATTAGTTAGGAAGAAAATCTGTTTTTTTTTCTCCATTTGGCACCAAACGGAATGGAAACTGACAAACAGGGAGGCACTACCTAAACTTGTTCAATGAGTAATGCTTGTTTTTGTTTTCTATTGCAAAGAGTTTGGCGACAGTGTAAACTAATGAATGTATGTTGCACTGTAGCATACACAAGTTATTGCTAACCGTCCATTACGGACAATCATGAATCATTGTAAAAATACAATAACTCGTGAATCAGCTAGGTTCCCTAGTGTTACTGTGATCATGCACACACACACACACACACACACACACACACACACACACACACACACACACACACACACACACACACACACACACACACACACACACACACACACACACACACACACACACACACACACACACACACACACACACACACACACACACACACACACACACAACATCAAATGTAAAGTCATAGCCCCTGGAAACTCCCCCATGTATACCCCCATTTCTCACTACACAACGAGCTTCACAGGGTCCCGTTGTGTGTCGGCCATCTTTCAGGAATCGGGGCATACCTAAGGACTTCTGTGGTGTACAACACATCTTTCAGCGGGGCGGTATGAGTTTACACAGGGAGCTCCTGCTGTTTCATGCCTCTCACCAAAACACACACGCAAAATACACACACACACACATGGAGCTTCTAAGATGTACACACACAGGGTGCTCCTGTTGTTTCCCGGCCCATCTCTCACCCAAACCACCCAGATGCCTGTCAGTGCGTGATACTCATATCTCGCTGAGATAGTCCCGTTGTGTGATAGGTCGGAGAAAAAAAGAAAGATGACTTATCTGTTTCCATTTGCTCTCTCTCCCCTTCGACGTTCAGTCATTCTGACCCACGTGTCAGTCAAATGGGCTTAGAAATTATCTTAATTTTACATTGTGCGGAATAGCTGTAGGAGAGTGCTGCTCGAAAGGCGGCTGTCAGGCCAAACCGTAATTAAATTCACTCTAAACCCCAATAACAGCAACTACATATACTGTACAGTAGATAAATGGTATATGTGCATGGAGTACTATTTCAAACACACACTGTATAGAGTACTGCAGTGTATCCAAAATAAAACAAGATCTGTGTCCCAAATGGCACCTTATTCCCTTTACAGAGACATATGAGCCCCAGTCAAAAGTAATGAACTATATTGGAAAAAGGGTAACATTTGGGACACATCCATGGCAGTGGGAATGAGGAAGGGAGAAAGGCAGTTAATGGAGTCTTTTTGTATTTGTGAGTAGCACTACAGTTTTTTCCTACTGCTTACACACAAAATCTTTTCATGTCACACGATTTTTGAAACCTCTCACTCAAAGTGCAAAACTACACGCCAAATATCCAAAACCATAAGCTATTTCTCAGCCTTTGACTCAGTTGTCAATTGCATAAAACACTTTTTTTCAAAATACTACACACAATTCTCTACCTAAAACACAAAAAATCTAACAGTAAGTGACTTGCTTTCCTTTTCCAAACACAACCAATCAAAATGCTACACTTATTCACCAGGTCACACACACACTCCTCACTTGTGCAAACACTAATAGCTGTAATATAGGCCTATAAATAGGTCAAAGGTCAGCCTAGTGGTTAGAGCGTTGGACTAGTAACCGGAAGGTTGCAAGTTCAAACCCCCGAGCTGACAAGGTACAAATCAAAGTACAATTCTGTCGTTCTGCCCCTGAACAGGCAGGTAACCCACTGTTCCTAGGCCGTCATTGTAAATAAGAATTTGTTCTTAACTGACTTGCCTAGTTAAAGTTTTTTTGATTGCTTAAGCACGATTTTCAAAACAAGGCCCGTGTTTTCAAAACACTACACACAATTAGCACAACCACACACCCAATTAGAAAAACAGATCTACTACAGATCATTTGCAAAATTAAACACTCTTGTAAAAACTATACACTTCTTTTTAAAAACCACACTTTGTTACCATATGAAACACACACGTTTCACATTACTATACTCTGTTTGCATGAGTTACACTCTGCTGTGATAAACCTAAAACACTTTTAGCACTTCTACTTCCCTATGATTAGAGTAGGCTACTATCAACAAAGTACAAATATAATGTAAATTCACCAAACACTACACAAGACCAATGTCGCAGACTGAAGAAACTAATTTATTTCTAAACACGCCCAAAATGTTGACATGGAGATTCATAATACTGTAACCAAACGTCACTTTACGTATTGTAAGTTAAAAATAAATAAAAATAAATAACTAGACATTGTCTCTTCGCCTAGCTGGATCTGGCCAGAGAATTTCATCAACATCGCAGGCAATGTTGTCATTAGCAAGACACCTTGGAAAGAAATGTCTTGAATGACGAATCCATCCTTGCATTGCTGCTACCTCCATCTGGTCACAGGCCTCCTCCATGGCTTGGATGAGGGGTACCTCAGCCTGGAGACGGAGATCATATACCTTCCACCGCCATGCCGAGAAAAACTCTTCTATAGGGTTGAGGAATGGAGAGTATGGTGGAAGATATAGGACGGTGAAATGTGGATGTTGCTGAAACCAAATCTGAACCAGAGCAGAGCAGTGGAAAGACACATTGACCCAGACAACAATGTTTTGCATATGATCGATTTGATTTGCTGATGTTATGTTGTGCAATTGGTCCAAGAATGTAAGTATGAGTGCTGTGTTGTAAGGGCCCATATGGGCATGGCGGTGGAGGACCCCATTCTGTGTAATGGCTGCACAGAGTGTACCCCCACGTTGCCCTGGGACATTGACTATAGCCCTGTGGCCAATGATGTTTCTTCCCCTCCTTCGTGTTCTCGTCAGGTTGAACCCAGCCTCATCTACGTAAATGAACTCATGCTGGATCTCCTCTTCATCCATTCGTAAAACTCTCTGAAAAAGTGTCAGGCAAAATTGTGTAGTTCAGTGTAGATCTAGTATACATATTACAGTACAGTAAAAGATTGAGACAGTTTGCAAGATCACACTGCTAAAGTGAATACATACCTCTGCATAATCATGCCGCAGTCGTTTCACCCTTTCGGAATTGCGCTCGAAAGGCACTCAATAAATTTCCTTCATTTGAATGTTGTTGTTTTTTAGGATGCGTGCCAGTGTTGATGTTGAGACCTGATGGATATCGTTGAAAATGGCATGGTTATTACGTAACAATGTTAGCTTGGAGCTGCTTGAGTGTTATAGCATTGTTGGCCAAAACCATATTTACTATCTCCCTCTCTTGCTGTTTTGTGAACATAGGAGGCTTTCCCCCTTGTCGTCCCTGACCCTCAATCCTATGTAGAAAAAAACCCAGTATACAATAGTACAGTAATTTCACCGGAAAAGGTAACAGAATAGTGCTGATAGTGCATAGAATACAGTACTGTAAGCAGTTACTGAAACCGTGCAGATGTTTTTGCTATGATACTATTTTTACAATACCTATTTTCCAGTCGAAATGTTCTCATCACACTTGCCACTGTATATCGGCTTAGATTTGGCTGTACTCGCAGTCCAGCCTCCCTCAGCGTCAGGCCGTGGTTGACAACGTGGTCAACCAATGTTGCACGGATCTTATTTGTCAGATTCGGTCCTCTTTGAGCACCTTCTTGTCTTCCTCTTCCTCTTCCTCCCCTTCCTCCTCCTCTTCCTCCTCCTCGTCCTCCTCCTCGTTCTCCTTCTCGTCCTCCTCGTTCCCCTCGTCCTCCTCGTCGTCCTCCTCCTCCTCGTCTTACTCTTTCTCTGACTCTTTCAATTGTGCTTGAAGACCGATGAACTCACCTGCTGCTTTTTATAGTGCTTATACACCTGATTGGTGTATAAGCACCAATCAGGTCTACAATTAAGCAAACAAATGTTTGCACACCTGAATAATGTGTTGAACCAATTGGTTGGACAGTGTGGTAATTTGACAGTCAGTGCTTTGGTATTGCAAGGACGTGACTTCATGATAGATTTTTGTGTGTAATGTATGTTAAGTGTGTTTAGTGTTTTGCAAATCACTGTGTGTAGAGTTTTGCAACAAGTGTGAGGTTGACAATGTGCTTATAGTTGTGCAAATATGGGCAGATGTTTTGCTTCTTGAGTGTAAGATTTTGCTAATAGTGTGCTACTTTTAATTTTAGTGTGTAAGCAATCCAAAAAAACTGTAAATAAATGTTTAAAAAATAATTTTGAATGACCTGTTTTGAACAATGGATGCCAACAATGGACAGAGAGCAAGAGGAGTAGGAGGGAGAGGAAGAGGAAGAAGAGGATGAGGGCAAATAAGAGAAGGGAGGAGAGCCATCTCTGATGAGATTATGGCAACACTTGTTGATCATATGATCAACCACGGTTTGACCATGAGAGAGGCTGGACTGAGAGTCCAGCCCAACTTGAGTCGATTTACAGTGCCATCCATAATTCAAACCTTCAGAAATGAGAACAGGTATGCAACTATCTAATGTCTATTTTAGCATTACAGTAATGTACTGTAAAATACGTGTGATTGCATAGACATTTGTAACTCTAAGCCATCGATTTACTGCACTGCATTGAATTAATGAGGTTGGTTATCATGCTGTACTACATTGTTTTGTACATTGTTTACAGTTCCTATGCTGAACACATACTGTGTTTGAATTCTGTACAGAGTGGAAAGACAAAGACATCATGGAGGACGAGGACGCTTGTTTACAGATGTACAAGAGACTGCAATCATAAATATGGTTTAGGCCAACAATGCAATTAGGATTCGATAGATAAGAGAGAATATCTTAAATAATGACACCATATTTAACAATATCAATGCTGTAATCCTGTCGACCATACAACGCATCCTCCAACGGCACCGAGTGACGATGAAACAACTTAACAAGTTGAGAGCAACTCTGACAGAGTCAAGAATATGCGTCTTTGTAGAGGTATGTATGCAACACTACTTCCAGTACTTCAGACACACCAGAATTACTCATCTGTATATCCATGTGTCTGTTACAGAGAGTATTGGAGCTGGATGCCCATGTAATTCGCAATGAATTTATTTATGTGGATGAGGTTGACTTCAACCTCACCAAAACCAGGCGCCACGGAAGAAATGTAATAGGCCAGAGGGCAATTACCAACGTCCCTGGACAGCGTGGGGGTAAAATAACTATGTGTGCTGCCATCACTCAAAACGGGGTCCTCCATCACAATGCCACACTGGGTCCGTACAACACCGCCATATGATCACTTTTCTGGATAATATATGCCATTTAGCAGACGCTTTTATCCAAAGCGACTTACAGTCATGTGTGCATACATTCTACGTATGGGTGGTCCCGGGGATCGAACCCACTACCCTGGCGTTACAAGCGCCATGCTCTACCAACTGAGCTACAGAAGACAGAAGATGCAATTTACACAATGCTTGTCCCTGATCCAGATCAGGAGCCTGCTAGATTTGTGGTTTTATGGGACAATGTTAGCTTTCACTGGGCTGTTCTGGTCCAAAACTGGTTTGCCACCCATCCACAATTTGTAGTTTTGTACCTACCCCCATATTCACCTTTTCTGAATCCCATAGAGGAATTCTTCTCAGCCTGGCACTGGAAAGTGTATGATCGCCAACCCTATGCCCGCATGCCGCTTCTCCAGGCAATGGAGGACGCATAGGACGCGGCAGCGTAGCCTAGTGGTTAGAGTGTTGAACTAGTAACCGGAAGGTTGCAAGTTCAAACCCCCGAGCTGACAAGGTACCAATCTGTCGTTCTGCCCCTCAACAGGCAGTTAACCCACTGTTCCTAGGCCGTCATTGAAAATAAGAATTTGTTCTTAACTGACTTGCCTAGTTAAATAAAGGTTTTTAAAAAAATTGTGGGGACATAAAGGTTGCCTCTGTCCAAGGTTGGATATGCCATGCTAGGAGATACTTCGCTCGATGTTTGGCAAGAGAAAACGTATCTTGTGATGTGGACGAAGTATTGTGGCCAGACCCAGGCCGGAGAAGAGATGAAGCGTAGCTTAGCACTGGTGACCCCCCCCCTACCAATTCCTGGACTGCCCCCCCGGGACCCCACACACACAATTGTTTTCTTTACTGTATTCTAAAGAATATACTTTTGTTTATGGTTTTGTTATATGCTACTGTATACAACAGTAATGTTTGGCCTAATAAATATTTTCTGTTTCTACATTGCATTGGTGTTGACAGTGTACTTGTTACCCCTCTCAGCAGATTACTTTCACTGTAGAACATTGTATTGAAATGTAGATATAAGCCTATGAAAGACCAAAGAGCTTTAGATTTAGAACAACAGTGTTCACATGGTATATCCAAAAATGTACTATTATGAAAGCATTGTTTGCCATTTGATGCAAATTCTTCATTCTGACATGTGTTTATGGCATTTTGAATGCCGTGTTACATTTTGAAGGAGATGTGAGAGATTTAGCATTTTGTGTGTGGAGTTGTGGGAATTGTATGTAGAGTTTTGAAAAAAGGAGACAGTTTTGAAAACGTGTGTAAGCAGTTGGAAAAAACTGTAATCCTGGATAAATTGACTCGTTGGCTAATTTCACGAAACAGAATGTTGCTGTGACAAAAGCATTCCAGTGCATTACTTTCTATGACAAGGGTCCCTGAATAGGTGACGGCTTAGAGTGGGTTGGTGACCCCGACGCTGTCTCTGATCATATTGCAACCCACAATAAAACCACTGTACTGCAAAGGATTAGCCTTCGCATGCCCCCATCAAATGACTATCCAGATTTCTCACTCCGGCTTTGATACGAGCACTATGGTGGTTTAGGGTATGTGGTCAATATGCTACTTTTTTCAAGGAAGGCAGTATTTACATTAGAATAACTACGACCGTGTCTTATGCACCATTGTTTCCACTTACTCACCCAAAAAAAAGCCAACACAAAGTTTCAAATAATTCCTAAATCCCTAAGTCTACATTATAGACTATCACACCTATTACTCCCCCCAGGAAAAGGAAGTCACCACAGTGACTATTACACGTGGGGAGATTCCTGGCATCAGTCCTCCGAGAGCAACTTCTTCCAACCATCCAGGAACAGTTTGGTGACAAACGATGCCTTCTCCAGTATGATGGAGCACCTTGCCATAAGGCAAAAGTGATAACTAAGTGGCTCGGGGAACAAAACATCGATATTCTGGGTCCATGGCCAGGAAACTCCCCAGACCTTAATCCCGTTGAGAACTTGTGGTCAATCCTCAAGAGGTGGGTGGACAAACAAAAACCCACAAATTCTGACAAATTCCAAGCATTGATTATGCAAGAATGTGCTGTCATCAGTCAGGATGTGGCCGAGAAGTTAATAGACAGTGTGACGACCCTCCCACTCTGTCTGCTGTATTCTCTCTTTGTTGTTTCCTTATTAGGATGCTGGTGGGCGGAGTTGGGAGGGTCGTCAGCAACATGGGAAACACCTGGGCCCGGTGTCTCCCAGGATAAATACACCACTTCCCCATTCATGGAGGAGACTCTCTCCATGCAGACACCTTTATAGATTTTGTTGTGTTTCTTGGTGTTTTTTTGGTTGTTTGCATTAGAATCTTTCAACACCATGCATTATCACCTTCATGCCTGCAAAACACTCACTTACACTACTGATTACTGATTACACACACCATGGTATATTATATTTAGTTACTTATTTAATAAATAAATATATATATTTTGTTACTCCTTATCTCCACGTTGTCTCCCTTTTGTTACAGGCTTTGAGCCGGTTCGTGACAACAACATGCCAGGGCGGATTGCAGAGGTCTTGAAAAAGAAAGGTGAACACTGCAAAATATTGACTCTTTGCATCAACTTCTTGTAATTGTCAATAAATGCCTTTGACACGTATGAAATGCTTGTAATTATACTTCAGTATTCCATAGTAACATCTGACAAAAATATCTAAAGACACTGAGGCAGCAGACTGTGAAAATTAATATTTGTGTCATTCTCAAAACCTTTGGCCACGACTGTAGGGATACTGGAGTGGTAGAGGTAGATATGTATGGGGTAAGGTGACTAGGGATCAGGATATCTGATGAACAGAGTAGCAGCAGCGTATATGATGAAAGCACATTTTTTTTGTCCATTCAAATAACATCAAATTGATCAGAAATACAAGTCCTCAACAGGCAGCTTCATTAAATAGTACCTGCAAAACACCAGTCTCAACGTCAACAGTAAAGAGCCGACTCCAGGATGCTGGCCTTCTAGGCAGAGTTGCAAAGAAAAAGCCATATCTCAGACTGGCCAATAAAAAGAAAAGATTAAGATGGGCAAAAAAACAGACACTGGACAGAGGAACTCTGCCTAGAAGGCCAGCATCCCGGAGTCGCCTCTTCGCTGTTGACATTGAGACTGGTGTTTTGCAGGTACTATTTAATGAAGCTGCCAGTTGAGGATTTGTGAGGCGTCTGTTTCTCAAACTAGACACTAATGTACTTGTCCCTCTGCGCTGGTGTGCACCGGGGCCTCCCACTCCTCTTTCTATTCTGGTTAGAGTCAGTTTGTGCTGTTCTGTTAAGGGAGTAGTACACAGCGTTGTACCAGAACTTCATTTTCTTTGCAATTTCTTGCATGGAATAGCCTTCTTTTCTCACAACGAGAATAGACATGAGTTTCAGAAGAAAGTTATTTGTTTTCTAATGATCAATTCATGATCAATTCCTTTTAAATTATAAACTTGGATTAACTAATGCAACATGCCATTGGAAGACAGGAGTGATGGTTGCTGATAATGGGCGTCTGTACGGATATGTAGATATTCCATTAAAAAAAATCTGCCGTTTACAACATTACAATGTCTACACTGTATATCTGATCAATTTTAGGTTATTTTAATGGACAAAAAAAGTTTTTTTTTTCATAAACAAGGACATTTCTAAAGTGACCCCAAACTTTTGCACGGCAGTGTTCAGTGCCTTGCAAAAGTATTCACCCCCCTTGGCGTTTTTCCTATTTTGTTGCATAACAAGCTATAATTCTAATAAATTTTTATTTGGATTTCATGTAATGGACATACACAAAATAGTCCAAATTGGTGAAGTGTAATGAAAAAAATGAAAAAAAAACAGAAAAAAAACAGAAGGGGTGTGTTCACCCCCTTTGCTATGAAGCCCCTAAATACGATTTGGTGCAACCAATTACCTTCAAAAGCCACATAATTAGTAAGCTTGCACACCTGTGGACTTTATTTAAGTGTCACATGATCTCAGTATATATACACACCTATTCTGAAAGGCCCCAAAGTCTGCAACACCACTAAGCAAGGGGTACCACCAAGCAAATTGTCATGCCCTGACCATAGAGAGCCTTTGTTTCTCTATGGTATAGTTGGTCAGGGCATGACTGGGGGGTATTCTAGTTTATATTTTATATGTGGGGTTCTAGTTTAGTATTTCTATGTTGGTGATTTGAATGATTCCCAATTAGAGGCAGCTGGTAATCGTTTTACTCTAATTGGGGATCATACTTAAGTAGCATATTTCCCACCTGTGTTTGTGGGATATTGTTTGTGTAGTTGTATGTTTAGCACTCCATTGTCGTCACGTTTAGTTTATTCTTTATTGTTTTGTTGTGTGGTTCACTTACTTTAACAAAAAAAATATGTGGAACCCAGATCACGCTGCACGTTGGTCCGTTAATTTTTATGACGAACATGACACAAGAGGCACTATGAAGACCAAGGAGCTCTTCAAACAGGTCAGAGACAAAGCTGTGGAAAAGTACAGATTGGGGTTAGGTTATAAAAAAAATACCAGAAACTTTGTACATCCCACGGAGCACCATTAAATCCATTATTAAGAAATGAAAAGAATATGGCACCACAACAAACCTGCCAAGAGAGGGGCACCGAACAAAACTCACGAACCAGGCAAAGAGGGAATTAATCAGAGAGGTAACAAAGAGACCAAAGATAACCCTGAATGGGGCTGCAAAGCTCCACAGCGGAGATTGGAGTATCTGTCCATAGGAACACTTTAAGCCACACACTCCACAGAGCTGGGCTTTACGGAAGAGTGTCCAGAAAAAAATAAACAAACATGTTTGGTGTTCGCCAAAAGGCATGTGGGAGACTCCCCAAACATATTGAAGAAGGTACTCTGGTCAGATTTGACTAAAATGTAGCTTTTTGGCCATCAAGGAAAACGCTATGTCTGGCGCAAACCCAGCACCTCTCGTAACCTTGAGAACACCATCCTCACAGTGAAGCATGATGGTGGCAGCATCATGCTGTGGGGATGTTATTCGTCGGCAGGGACTGGGAAACTGGTCAGAATTGAAGGAATGATGCCGCTAAATACATGGAAATTATTGAGGGAAACCTGTTTCAGTCTTCCAGAGATTTGAGACTGGGACAGGGGTTCACCTTCCAGCAGGACAATGACCCTAAGCATACTGCTAAATCAACACTTGAGTGGTTTAAAGAGAAACATTTAAATGTCTTGGAATGGCCTAGTCAAAGCCCAGACCTCAATCCAATTGAGAATCTGCGGTATGACTTAAAGATTGCCGTACACCAGCAGAACCCATCCAACTTGAAGGAGCTGGAGCGGTTTTGCCTTGAAGAATGGGCAAAAATCCCAGTGGCTAGATATGCCAAGCTTATAGAGACATTATGCATGCTCAAGTTTCTGTTTTTTTGTCTTATTTCCTGTTTTGTTTCACCAAAAAAATCTATTTTGCATCTTCAAAGTGGTAGGCATGTTGTATAAATCAAATTATACTAACCCCTCCAGAAATCTATTTTAATTCCAGGTCGTAAGGCAACAAAATAGGAAACATGCCTAGGGGGTGAATACTTTCGCAAGCAAATGTAAGTGTCTTGCTCATCACTGTACAGTACATCAGATCTGACGATGATGAGACTGATCTGTCGAGGCAGCCATATCAGATCTCATTTGCATTTACATTCCCTGTTTCTCTTTCATGTGTCATTTGGGTTCCATCTGTCAAGATAATTGATTATGAGTACGGTGTCCATTTTAGGACAGTCACACATCGAGGAAAGGATTCACTTCTTCCAGTCGATTACAGTGCATTCAGAAAGTATTCAAACCCATTTACTTTTTCCACATTGTGTTGTGTTACAGCCTGAATTTAAAATGGCTTGAATTGAGATGTGTCGCTGGCCTACACACTATACACCATCATGTCAAAGTGTAATTATAATAATAGAAAAAACATTAAAAAATGTTTTTTTTTAAATCGCCTGAGTGAGTTTGAGACTTAGTGTTTTCCCAGTGTCACTGTGATCCTGCCGTTTCTCAGTAAAGTATTATGTTTATACTAAACCACTAATTCCTCGTCTGGTCTCTTCTCTGCACCTGGCTCCAACCTCACCATGTCACAAAATGACAGAGTGGAAAGGACACCTGTACAGAATAAATACATTAAAAACATACATTCTGTTTGCAATAAGGCACTAAAGTAAAACTGCAAATTATATTGCAATGAAATTAACTTTGTTGTGAATACAAAGTGTTATGTTTTGGGCAAACACAACACATCACGGAGTACAATTCTAAATATTTTCAAGCATAGTTCTGGCTGCATCATGTTATGGGTATGCTTGTCATTGGGAAGGACCTCAAGAGTTTTTTTTTCCGGCTAAAAATAAATGGAATAGATCTAATCACAGGCAAAATCCTACATGAAAACCTGGTTGTCTGCTTTCCAACAGACACTGGCAGACAAATTCACCTTTCAGCAGGACAACAACCTAAAACACAAGGCCAAATATACAATGGAGTTTGCTTACCAAGACAACACTGAATGTTCCGGAGTGGCCTAGTTACAGTTTTTAACTATATTGTCTTGAAAATGGCTGTCTATGGCACGCCTTGGTCATTGTATATTGTGTTTTTGTTATATGTTTGGGTAGGCCAGGGTGTGACATGGGTTTATATGTTGTATTCGTATTGGGGTTTGTATTATTTGGGATTGCGGCTGATTAGGGGTGTGTCTTGTTAGGCTTGGCTGCCTGAGGCGATTCTCAATCAGAGTCAGGTGTTTCTCGTTGTCTCGGATTGGGAACCGTATTTAGGTAGCCTGAGTTTGCGTTGTATTTTGTGGGTGTTTGTTCCTGTCTCTGTGTTGTAGTCACCAGATAGGCTGTAATTAGTTTCACGTTTCGTTTGTTGTTTTCTTATATCTGTTATTTCATGTACTGTTTTCATTCATTAAAATCATGAGTAACCTACACGCTGCATTTCGGTCTGACTCTCTTCTTACAACAGACTAACGTTGTTACAGAAACACCCACCACTCACAGACAGAGCAGCGTGTGAACTGGCAGGAGCTAAAGGACGACGTTATGGACAGCAGAAGCATGGAGTATACTACGTGGGAAGAAATCGACAGGTGGGCGGCCGACCCAGAGCGAGTGCAGGAGCCCACCTGGGATTCGCTTCAGCAGTGCGAAGAGGGCTACAGGCTAATGGAGTCTAAGAGGAAAACACGGCGACGCAGAGCGAAAACCGAAAGTAACGGGGGAGAGCGCAGAGAGAGAGTGGCTGAGTCAGGAGTCAGACCTGAGCCTACTCTCCCTGTTAATTGTGAGGAGCAGCAATAACAGGGCTCCGGGCAGCCGAGCGGAAATGGAGGAAAACTCGCCTCCCTGCGGACCTGGCATCCTTTCACTCCCTCCTCTCTACATATTCCTCCTCTGTCTCTGCTGCTAAAGCCACTTTCTACCACGCTAAATTCCAAGCATCTGCCTCTAACCCTAGGAAGCTCTTTGCCACCTTCTCCTCCCTCCTGAATCCTCCTCCCCCCCCCCCCCCCTCCCTCTCTGCAGATGACTTCGTCAACCATTTTGAAAAGAAGGTCGATGACATCCGATCCTCGTTTGCTAAGTCAAACGACACCGCTGGTTCTGCTCACACTGCCCTACCCTGTGCTCTGACCTCTTTCTCCCCTCTCTCTCCAGATGAAATCTCGCGTCTTGTGACGGCCGGCCGCCCAACAACCTGCCCGCTTGACCCTATCCCCTCCTCTCTTCTCCAGACCATTTCCGGAGACCTTCTCCCTTACCTCACCTCGCTCATCAACTCATCCCTGACCGCTGGCTACGTCCCTTCCGTCTTCAAGAGAGCGAGAGTTGCACCCCTTCTGAAAAAACCTACACTCGATCCCTCCGATGTCAACAATTACAGACCAGTATCCCTTCTTTCTTTTCTCTCCAAAACTCTTGAACGTGCCGTCCTTGGCCAGCTCTCCCGCTATCTCTCTCTGAATGACCTTCTTGATCCAAATCAGTCAGGTTTCAAGACTAGTCATTCAACTGAGACTGCTCTCCTCTGTATCACGGAGGCGCTCCGCACTGCTAAAGCTAACTCTCTCTCCTCTGCTCTCATCCTTCTAGATCTATCGGCTGCCTTCGATACTGTGAACCATCAGATCCTCCTCTCCACCCTCTCCGAGTTGGGCATCTCCGGCGCGGCCCACGCTTGGATTGCGTCCTACCTGACAGGTCGCTCCTACCAGGTGGCGTGGCGAGAATCTGTCTCCTCACCACGCGCTCTCACCACTGGTGTCCCCCAGGGCTCTGTTCTTGGCCCTCTCCTATTCTCGCTATACACCAAGTCACTTGGCTCTGTCATAACCTCACATGGTCTCTCTTATCATTGCTATGCAGACGACACACAATTAATCTTCTCCTTTCCCCCTTCTGATGACCAGGTGGCGAATCGCATCTCTGCATGTCTGGCAGACATATCAGTGTGGATGACGGATCACCACCTCAAGCTGAACCTCAGCAAGACGGAGCTGCTCTTCCTCCCGGGGAGGGACTGCCCGTTCCATGATCTCGCCATCACGGTTGACAACTCCATTGTGTCCTCCTCCCAGAGCGCCAAGAACCTTGGCGTGATCCTGGACAACACCCTGTCGTTCTCAACCAACATCAAGGCGGTGGCCCGTTCCTGTAGGTTCATGCTCTACAACATCCGCAGAGTACGACCCTGCCTCACACAGGAAGCGGCACAGGTCCTAATCCAGGCACTTGTCATCTCCCGTCTGGATTACTGCAACTCGCTGTTGGCTGGGCTCCCTGCCTGTGCCATTAAACCCCTTCAACTCATCCAGAACGCCGCAGCCCGTCTGGTGTTCAACCTTCCCAAGTTCTCTCACGTCACCCCGCTCCTCCGTTCTCTCCACTGGCTTCCAGTTGAAGCTCGCATCCGCTACAAGACCATGGTGCTTGCCTATGGAGCTGTGAGGGGAACGGCACCTCAGTACCTCCAGGCTCTGATCAGGCCCTACACCCAAACAAGGGCACTGCGTTCATCCACCTCTGGCCTGCTCGCCTCCCTACCACTGAGGAAGTACAGCTCCCGCTCAGCCCAGTCAAAACTGTTCGCTGCCCTGGCCCCCCAATGGTGGAACAAACTCCCTCACGACACCAGGACAGCGGAGTCAATCACCACCTTCCGGAGACACCTGAAACCCCACCTCTTTAAGGAATACCTAGGATAGGATAAGTAATCCCTCTCACCCCCCCCCTTAAGTTTTAGATGCACTATTGTAAAGTGACTGTTCCACTGGATGTCATAAGGTGAATGCACCAATTTGTAAGTCGCTCTGGATAAGAGCGTCTGCTAAATGACTTAAATGTAAATGTAAATGTACTTCTGGTCTTGGGAGATGATATTAGACGGTAAAGGACCCTGGGCGCAGCCGGGAGAATATCGCCGTCCCAAGGATGAAATAGATGTGGATAAAGCGGAGAGGCGCAGGTATGAGGAGGCAGCACGGCGACGCGGTTGGAAACCGGAAAAACAGCCCCAAAAAAATTATTGGGGGGGGCTAGAAGGGAGAATAGTTATGCCAGGTAGGAGACCTGCGCATACTCCCTGTGTTCACCGTTGGGCTAGAGAGACCGGGCAGGCACAGTGTTATGCTATGGAGCGCACAGTGTTTCCAGTGCGGGTGCAGAGCCAGCTGCGGCACATACCAGCCCTTCCTATTGGCCGGGCTAGAGTGGGCATCGAGCCAGGTAAGCTTGGGCAGGCTCGGTGCTCAAGAGCTCCAGTGCGCCTGCACGGTCCGGTCTATCCAGAGCTACCTCTACACACCAGTCCTCCGGTAGCAGCTCCCCGCACCAGGCTTCCTGTGCGTGTCCTCGCGCCAGTACCACCAGTTCCAGCACCACGCACCAGGCCTCCAGTGCGCCTCGCCTGTTCAGCGCAGCCATCGCTTTTCTCCTCTCCTGCGCTGCCGGAGTCTCCCGCCTGTTTAGCGCAGCCAGAGCTTTTCTCCTCTCCTGCGCTGCCGGAGTCTCCCGCCTGTTTAGCGCAGCCAGAGCTTTTCTCCTCTCCTGCCCTGCCGGAGTCTCCTGTCTGTCCAGCGCCGCCAGTGCTCCCAGTCGGCCCAGCGCGGCCAGTGCTCCCAGTCGGCCCAGCGCGGCCAGTGCTCCCAGTCGGCCCAGCGCGGCCAGTCTGCCCAGCGCCGCCAGTGCTCCCAGTCTGCCCAGTACTCCCAGTCTGCCCAGTGCTCCCAGTCTGCCCAGCGCCGCCAGTGCTCCCAGTCTGCCCAGTGCTCCCAGTCTGCCCAATGCTGCCAGTCTGCCCAGCACCGCCAGCGCCGCCAGTCGGTCCAGCGTCGCCAGTCTGCCAGAAGTGCCAGTCTGCCAAGATCTTCTAGATCGGCCAGACAACCTGAATCATCCAGTTCCAGGATTTACCGGAGCCTACTACCTGCCTGAGCTTCCTCTCAGTACTGGGCTTCCTCTCAGTACTGGGCTTCCTCTCAGTACCGGGCTGCCTCTCAGTACCGGGCTGCCTCTCAGTACCGGGCTTGCCTCTCAGTACCGGGCTTCCCCTCAGTACCGGGCTGCCCCTCTGTCCCGAGCTGCCCCTCTGTCCCGAGCTGCCCCTCTGTCCCGAGCTGCCCCTCTGTCCCGAGCTGCCCCTCTGTCCCGAGCTGCCCCTCTGTTCCGAGCTGCTCTTCAGTTATGTGGGGATCTGGGTGAGGACTATTAGGCCATGGTCGGCGGAGAAGGTGGATGATCCCAGGACGTGAAGGGGAGGAACTAGGACATTTATGGAGTGGGGTCCACGTCCCGAGCCAGAACCGCCACCATGGACAGACGCCCACCCGGACCCTCCCTATGCTCTTGAGGTGCGTCCGGGAGTCCGCACCTTAGGGGGGGGGGGTTCTGTCACGCCTTGGTCATTGTATATTGTGTTTTTGTTATATGTTTGGGTAGGCCAGGGTGTGACATGGGTTTGTATGTTGTATTCGTATTGGGGTTTGTATTATTTGGGATTGCGGCTGATTAGGGGTGTGTCTTGTTAGGCTTGGCTGCCTGAGGCGATTCTTAGAGTCAGGTGTTTCTCGTCGTCTCGGATTGGGAACCGTATTTAGGTAGCCTGAGTTCGCGTTGTATTTTGTGGGTGTTTGTTCTTGTCTCTGTGTTGTAGTCACCAGATAGGCTGTAATTAGTTTCACGTTTCGTTTGTTGTTTTCTTATATCTGTTATTTCATGTACCGTTTTCATTCATTAAAATCATGAGTAACCTACACGCTGCATTTCGGTCTGACTCTCTTCTTACAACAGACTAACGTCGTTACAGTCTAGCAATGATCAACTTGACAAAGCTTGACATTTTTTAAAGAATAATGTCCAATGTTGTAGAATCCAGGTGTGAAACGCTGTTAGATACTTATCCAGAAAGACTCACAGCTATAATCACTGCCAAAGTTCATTCTAACATGAATACTTATGTAAATGAGATATTTCTGTTCTCCATTTTCAATCAATTTTGCAACATTTTCTAAAAACATGTTATCACTGTCATTATGAGGTATTGTGTGTAGATGGGTGAGAGAAAAAAATACATGTAAACTATTTTGAATTCAGTCTAACACAACAAAAATGTGGAATAAGACAAGGGGTATGAACACTTTCTGAATGCACTGTACTTCAAGCTACAACAACACCGACTCCAAGAGTCAGAGACTCCAAGCGACAATGACACCATCTCAAGCCATAAAGACACCAACTCTGAGCGACAACAACACCAACAATAAAACAGTTTTTGACTTTGATCTGCCACAGGAGGTTGGTTGGTTTCAGCAAGGTCACTGGACACTGTCATGGCCCAGGGATGCGTGACAAATGGCACCCTATTCCCTACATAGTGCACTCGATTTGACCCGATTCCAATAAGGCCTGGTCAAAAGTAGTGATTGATGGAGGGAATAGGGGTCATTTGGGACACAGCCCTGGCCCCGGCCAGATTACCAACCCTTGTAATAGGATCTGCCATTTTCTCTAATAGAACACAGAGGATTAGCCCCAAGCTCGGGTCTCACTCTCGTCCCCGCAATCACCACACAGGCACACAAAGCGTCGCCGTAATCCTGTCTCTCTGCTCACAGGAAGGGGAGATTAGTTGCCTTTAGACATGAGTGAGAGGATGCACAGAGTTGCTTATACCCGCCGCAAAATGGAGTCTCGGCTTCCAAGGCGAAAAATCCTCCCAACTAAGCCGTAATGAAAAGTGACTGGATCGCAATAACGGGGGATTTATTTGCTGGGATTTATTTACAGTGTTGCTCATTTTCCAGTGGTTTCCTATTATTCAATTGAGAAACGCAGATGGAAGATGTAGACTCTGCAGTTATTACATTGTAATACATGAGTAACAATATCTCGTTGATAGTTTTTCAAAAGCTGTTCAAATCATTGTGCTTTTATGAAGTAAAAAGTGTTTTTCAGTTTGCTCCAATGTGAATCCATGCACAATTAACTTGCTTACTATACATTGAGAACATCAGTGGATATTAAAATCACCAGATATTGTTTTTGACAGGCTTCTCAGTCGTAAATGTAGTGCAGGTTTTAAAATATGACCTCATATGTCATTACTTTCACAAAGACAAAAATATACAATCATTATTTCATAATGGACTTTTAAATTACTTGGCTAATGCCTTGTAGGTCTTAGTCATAATTGTCATAGAACAATATCATTCATTTGTTCTTGTGTGGCCCAACATTTCCATTTGACGAACACAAAACACAGATTTTGTTTTTCTGCATTTCCTCTCTGGAGAGCTAGGAAAAACATCATAAGCCGAACCCACAGTAGCATTGAATTTAGCATTGTCAATATTAGTTGTTTTGTTTTGGGATGGGAGTCATTGCACAGAAGCAATTCCATTTCAAAATATTTATTGATTGAGACATTGAGTTAAAAAAAAGGCACAAAAGTGAGAGAATTATCGCTCACTAGAAGGACGAAAAGTTTATATTCAGTCGTGCACTTCTTTTGTCCTCTCTCTGGTATGCTATTCAAGGTTAAACTGACTTCAGCCAACCTGCAGAGTTGCCATGGTAACTGGTATTCATCCCATTAACAAGTTCTGAGGGGGGCGTCAACCTCTTAGCTCCTGGGTAAGCTGAAACAGAATATCATGAAATTCCCCCAAAAAACTCAAATGTAGTATAGAATGCTGAATATCTAAAGCCAATTGCAAATAAGATGCTACATAATAAACCAAACATTGTTTTTCTTCCATATCCTAAGGTGACGAATGGTTAACCATCTGCTTGTTTTTGTAAGTCTGCAAGCGTTTGTGTGTTACTGCTAATATGGGCAAAGAAAATTGTAAGGCAACATAGTGATTTATCACTGTGGAGGCTGTGGTTAATTGAATACATGGGTGTCATCTGTCTAAGGTTTGTGGATGATAAATGCTGGGGTGGGAGATGCATAACAGACACAAATAAGAACCGGGATATGTCAACAGCTCAAGCTAGGGGTTCAAGATGACCCCCCCCCCCCCGCTCCACACACTGTTTGACTTGGTTGCTCGCTGTGCTTGGCACCAAGTCAAGGCGGAACCGCATTAATGCCCTTTAAAGTGCCACGTTAGCAATCAATACTGGGCGACAGAGTGCATGAGCTCATCCTCATGCTATTGTGCCCAGATTCCTCACAATTCTTCCTAAATATTTGAAGCCATACTCCAAAAGGAGCAGGAAGTCCAGGGGTCTGTGGTGAAGAGGTAATTCATGCAAACTCCAAGTATTGACGAGGCATATAGGCTTTTCAAAACGTTGAAGGGGCCTTTGAAGATGGGGTCCCTGGCATGTTTTTATCCGAGTGAGGCGAGACCTTTGATGAGGAGTGATTAACGGCACCCCGTATGGCGAGGAGAGGAACTCCATGCTACGCGGTAAACAGCGTGTGCCAGGGCCGGTTTGACACCCAACAGCACCTTTGAAGAAGCCCACAATTGCCTTCGCAGTCTCAAGTCTGTGATGTCCTAATCACCTTCAATAAATCGCCTTGCCTGTCCTAAACGACAACAAAAACTGAAAGAGACAAAAACAAAATAACAGAGAATGTTCTGGGAGTCTCTCAGAATTATTTTGGAGTCTCATTTCAAACGATAACTGAGTGTGCATATATCGTATCACACACACAGACCTGTATGTGGATATCTCTCAAACATTAATCATAACATGTGTTCTCTAAGTGTTCATGAATTTTTTGTCTCTAGCTTTAGTAGTGCCAAAATCGACACACCACAGATTTGTTTGATCTCAGTGGAATCTGCTAATTGGCTAACTAGTGGAGTAGGCAATGTTGGTCCAAACTTGCGAATATTAGAAAAAGTTTGCTTTAGTTTAAGCATTAGCCAATTAAAAACATTGACGTAGTTGCTTGTGATCAAAGGCTACATGTTAACTGTTCCCATTATACAACCTGCCACATTTATCCCAATGCTAACCTCACCTCACCAGGTGGCAGTGATTATTTCCAGTAACAAATTCCACATCATCCTATCAAAGATCTTAAATGTTTTCTCCATAAACCAATGGCATTTCTTAAAATAAACTCAACAAAAACATTTCTTTTTCAGGACCCTGTCAAAGATAATTCGTAAAAATCCAAATTCGTAAAAATCCAAATAACTTCACAGATATTCATTGTTAAGGATTTAAACACTGTTTCCAAAGCTTTCCCAATGTTTCCCATTAAAGAGAACTTTCTACTGGGGCCTTTCTACTGAAAAACTACAAAAGAAAGATCCCCAGGGTCCCTGCTCATCTGAGTGAACGTGACTTAGGCCTGTTGCAAGGAGGCATGAGGACTGCAGATATGGCCAGGGTAATAAATTGCAATGTCTGCACTGTGAGAAGCTTAAGACAGTTCTACAGGGAGACAGGACGGACAACTGATCGTCCTCGCAGTGGCAGACCACGTGTAACAACACCTGCACAGGATCGGTACATCCGAACATCACACCTGCGGGACAGGTAAAGGATGGCAACAACAACTGCCTAAGTTACTGTCCGCAATAGGCTGAGAGAGGCTGGACTGAGGGCTTGTAGGCCTGTTGTAAGGCAGGTACTCACCAGACAATGTCGCCTATGGGCACAATGGGCACAAACCCACTGTAGCTGGACCAGACAGGACTGGCAAAAAGTGCTCTTCACTGACAAGTCGCATTTTTGTCTCACCAGGGGTGATGGTCGGATTCATGTTTATTGTCGAAGGAATGAGCGCTACACCGAGGCCTGTACTCTGGAGCGGGATCGATTTGAAGGCGGTGTGTCACAGAATCACTGAGCTTGTTGTCATTGCAGGAATTCTCAACGCTGTGCGTTACATGTGGTACCCTTCCTGCAGTCTCATCCTGACATGACCCTCCAGCATGACAATTCCACCAGCCATACTGCTCATTCTGTGCGTAATTTCCTGCAGGACAGGAATGTCAGTGTTCTGCCATGGCCAGCGAAGAGCCCGGATCTCAATCCCATTGAGCACATTCCCCCCCAGAAATATCCGTGAACTTGCAGGTGCCTTGATGGAAGAGTGGGGTAACATCTCACAGCTAGAACTGTCACATCTGGTGCAGTCCATAAGGAGGAGATGGCCACACCAGATACTGACTGTTACTGTTACTTTTGATTTTGACCCACCCTTTGTTCAGGGACACATTATTCCATTCCTGTTATGTCTGTGGAACTTGTTCAGTTTATGTCTCAGTTGTTGAATCTTGTTAAGTTCATACAATTATTTAAGTTTGCTGAAAATGAACGCAGTTGACAGTGAGAGGACATTTCTTTTTTTGTTGAGTTTAGGTGAACTTGGTCAACAGAGGGATATATTTAAACATCCACAATCAAGGGTTACTTTTGCTCCTCTTAACTTGGTATGTCTCAAGTGTTGAGTGGCAATTTTGCATGATAATCGCACCTTTGACTAGGCTACTTACGAATGTTATGTTGAACAAAATGCAAAAAGACTATTTTTCACATATTACCACGTTTCTGCTTATCCGTTTCACGCACATTCATGTGATTTTAGAGAGACAACCCTAA